>NW_028181588.1:0-113665 GCF_963514085.1 Chelon labrosus | reverse complement strand
GGGAAAAAGCATGATTTTATCCTCCACGAGAGGGGCCCTGACAGCGGCCCATTCATCCGGCTGAACGCGCACCCTCGCCGGCTTCCACTGCTCGGGCGAGCCGCTAGGATTGCTCTGCCCACCGGTCCCGTTCCAAGCCAGCTACCTGCGTGAAACTGCACAATATGCTCACAAGCACCCTGTTCTTCACATGCAGAGGCAAGAAAGAGGCAGAATCGGTCTAATTCGGCCAGTCTGACAGTAAATGTGGTGGAGAGCAAAACAGCCGTTTCAGAGCGATAGGATGCTTTTTGCACATTTCGACTTAAAAAGGCCCTGTCCTCACTGAATATTGAGCTGCAATGTGTGATTTGGATGAGGTTTTATCATTACAAGCTCGCATGGGATGTGTAATGAGGGAAAAAGCATGATTTTTATCCTCCACGAGAGGGGCCCTGACAGCGCCCCATTCATCCGGCTGAACGCGCACCCTCGCCGGCTTCCACTGCTCGGGCGAGCCGCTAGGATTGCTCTGCCCCACCGGTCCCCGTTCCAAGCCAGCTACCTGCGTGAAACTGCACAATATGCTCACAAGCACCCTGTTCTTCACATGCAGAGGCAAGAAAGAGGCAGAATCGGTCTAATTCGGCCAGTCTGACAGTAAATGTGGTGGAGAGCAAAACAGCCGTTTCAGAGCGATAGGATGCTTTTTTGCACATTTCGACTTAAAAAGGCCCTGTCCTCACTGAATATTGAGCTGCAATGTGTGATTTGGATGAGGTTTTATCATTACAAGCTCGCATGGGATGTGTAATGAGGGAAAAAGCATGATTTTTATCCTCCACGAGAGGGGCCCTGACAGCGCCCCATTCATCCGGCTGAACGCGCACCCTCGCCGGCTTCCACTGCTCGGGCGAGCCGCTAGGATTGCTCTGCCCCACCGGTCCCGTTCCAAGCCAGCTACCTGCGTGAAACTGCACAATATGCTCACAAGCACCCTGTTCTTCACATGCAGAGGCAAGAAAGAGGCAGAATCGGTCTAATTCGGCCAGTCTGACAGTAAATGTGGTGGAGAGCAAAACAGCCGTTTCAGAGCGATAGGATGCTTTTTTGCACATTTCGACTTAAAAAGGCCCTGTCCTCACTGAATATTGAGCTGCAATGTGTGATTTGGATGAGGTTTTATCATTACAAGCTCGCATGGGATGTGTAATGAGGGAAAAAGCATGATTTTTATCCTCCACGAGAGGGGCCCTGACAGCGCCCCATTCATCCGGCTGAACGCGCACCCTCGCCGGCTTCCACTGCTCGGGCGAGCCGCTAGGATTGCTCTGCCCCACCGGTCCCGTTCCAAGCCAGCTACCTGCGTGAAACTGCACAATATGCTCACAAGCACCCTGTTCTTCACATGCAGAGGCAAGAAAGAGGCAGAATCGGTCTAATTCGGCCAGTCTGACAGTAAATGTGGTGGAGAGCAAAACAGCCGTTTCAGAGCGATAGGATGCTTTTTTGCACATTTCGACTTAAAAAGGCCCTGTCCTCACTGAATATTGAGCTGCAATGTGTGATTTGGATGAGGTTTTATCATTACAAGCTCGCATGGGATGTGTAATGAGGGAAAAAGCATGATTTTTATCCTCCACGAGAGGGGCCCTGACAGCGCCCCATTCATCCGGCTGAACGCGCACCCTCGCCGGCTTCCACTGCTCGGGCGAGCCGCTAGGATTGCTCTGCCCCACCGGTCCCGTTCCAAGCCAGCTACCTGCGTGAAACTGCACAATATGCTCACAAGCACCCTGTTCTTCACATGCAGAGGCAAGAAAGAGGCAGAATCGGTCTAATTCGGCCAGTCTGACAGTAAATGTGGTGGAGAGCAAAACAGCCGTTTCAGAGCGATAGGATGCTTTTTTGCACATTTCGACTTAAAAAGGCCCTGTCCTCACTGAATATTGAGCTGCAATGTGTGATTTGGATGAGGTTTTATCATTACAAGCTCGCATGGGATGTGTAATGAGGGAAAAAGCATGATTTTTATCCTCCACGAGAGGGGCCCTGACAGCGCCCCATTCATCCGGCTGAACGCGCACCCTCGCCGGCTTCCACTGCTCGGGCGAGCCGCTAGGATTGCTCTGCCCCACCGGTCCCGTTCCAAGCCAGCTACCTGCGTGAAACTGCACAATATGCTCACAAGCACCCTGTTCTTCACATGCAGAGGCAAGAAAGAGGCAGAATCGGTCTAATTCGGCCAGTCTGACAGTAAATGTGGTGGAGAGCAAAACAGCCGTTTCAGAGCGATAGGATGCTTTTTTGCACATTTCGACTTAAAAAGGCCCTGTCCTCACTGAATATTGAGCTGCAATGTGTGATTTGGATGAGGTTTTATCATTACAAGCTCGCATGGGATGTGTAATGAGGGAAAAAGCATGATTTTTATCCTCCACGAGAGGGGCCCTGACAGCGCCCCATTCATCCGGCTGAACGCGCACCCTCGCCGGCTTCCACTGCTCGGGCGAGCCGCTAGGATTGCTCTGCCCCACCGGTCCCGTTCCAAGCCAGCTACCTGCGTGAAACTGCACAATATGCTCACAAGCACCCTGTTCTTCACATGCAGAGGCAAGAAAGAGGCAGAATCGGTCTAATTCGGCCAGTCTGACAGTAAATGTGGTGGAGAGCAAAACAGCCGTTTCAGAGCGATAGGATGCTTTTTTGCACATTTCGACTTAAAAAGGCCCTGTCCTCACTGAATATTGAGCTGCAATGTGTGATTTGGATGAGGTTTTATCATTACAAGCTCGCATGGGATGTGTAATGAGGGAAAAAGCATGATTTTTATCCTCCACGAGAGGGGCCCTGACAGCGCCCCATTCATCCGGCTGAACGCGCACCCTCGCCGGCTTCCACTGCTCGGGCGAGCCGCTAGGATTGCTCTGCCCCACCGGTCCCGTTCCAAGCCAGCTACCTGCGTGAAACTGCACAATATGCTCACAAGCACCCTGTTCTTCACATGCAGAGGCAAGAAAGAGGCAGAATCGGTCTAATTCGGCCAGTCTGACAGTAAATGTGGTGGAGAGCAAAACAGCCGTTTCAGAGCGATAGGATGCTTTTTTGCACATTTCGACTTAAAAAGGCCCTGTCCTCACTGAATATTGAGCTGCAATGTGTGATTTGGATGAGGTTTTATCATTACAAGCTCGCATGGGATGTGTAATGAGGGAAAAAGCATGATTTTTATCCTCCACGAGAGGGGCCCTGACAGCGCCCCATTCATCCGGCTGAACGCGCACCCTCGCCGGCTTCCACTGCTCGGGCGAGCCGCTAGGATTGCTCTGCCCCACCGGTCCCGTTCCAAGCCAGCTACCTGCTTGAACTGCACAATATGCTCACAAGCACCCTGTTCTTCACATGCAGAGGCAAGAAAGAGGCAGAATCGGTCTAATTCGGCCAGTCTGACAGTAAATGTGGTGGAGAGCAAAACAGCCGTTTCAGAGCGATAGGATGCTTTTTTGCACATTTCGACTTAAAAAGGGCCCTGTCCTCACTGAATATTGAGCTGCAATGTGTGATTTGGATGAGGTTTTATCATTACAAGCTCGCATGGGATGTGTAATGAGGGAAAAAGCATGATTTTTATCCTCCACGAGAGGGGCCCTGACAGCGCCCCATTCATCCGGCTGAACGCGCACCCTCGCCGGCTTCCACTGCTCGGGCGAGCCGCTAGGATTGCTCTGCCCCACCGGTCCCGTTCCAAGCCAGCTACCTGCGTGAAACTGCACAATATGCTCACAAGCACCCTGTTCTTCACATGCAGAGGCAAGAAAGAGGCAGAATCGGTCTAATTCGGCCAGTCTGACAGTAAATGTGGTGGAGAGCAAAACAGCCGTTTCAGAGCGATAGGATGCTTTTTTGCACATTTCGACTTAAAAAGGCCCTGTCCTCACTGAATATTGAGCTGCAATGTGTGATTTGGATGAGGTTTTATCATTACAAGCTCGCATGGGATGTGTAATGAGGGAAAAAGCATGATTTTTATCCTCCACGAGAGGGGCCCTGACAGCGCCCCATTCATCCGGCTGAACGCGCACCCTCGCCGGCTTCCACTGCTCGGGCGAGCCGCTAGGATTGCTCTGCCCCACCGGTCCCGTTCCAAGCCAGCTACCTGCTTGAAACTGCACAATATGCTCACAAGCACCCTGTTCTTCACATGCAGAGGCAAGAAAGAGGCAGAATCGGTCTAATTCGGCCAGTCTGACAGTAAATGTGGTGGAGAGCAAAACAGCCGTTTCAGAGCGATAGGATGCTTTTTTGCACATTTCGACTTAAAAAGGCCCTGTCCTCACTGAATATTGAGCTGCAATGTGTGATTTGGATGAGGTTTTATCATTACAAGCTCGCATGGGATGTGTAATGAGGGAAAAAGCATGATTTTTATCCTCCACGAGAGGGGCCCTGACAGCGCCCCATTCATCCGGCTGAACGCGCACCCTCGCCGGCTTCCACTGCTCGGGCGAGCCGCTAGGATTGCTCTGCCCCACCGGTCCCGTTCCAAGCCAGCTACCTGCTTGAAACTGCACAATATGCTCACAAGCACCCTGTTCTTCACATGCAGAGGCAAGAAAGAGGCAGAATCGGTCTAATTCGGCCAGTCTGACAGTAAATGTGGTGGAGAGCAAAACAGCCGTTTCAGAGCGATAGGATGCTTTTTTGCACATTTCGACTTAAAAAGGCCCTGTCCTCACTGAATATTGAGCTGCAATGTGTGATTTGGATGAGGTTTTATCATTACAAGCTCGCATGGGATGTGTAATGAGGGAAAAAGCATGATTTTTATCCTCCACGAGAGGGGCCCTGACAGCGCCCCATTCATCCGGCTGAACGCGCACCCTCGCCGGCTTCCACTGCTCGGGCGAGCCGCTAGGATTGCTCTGCCCCACCGGTCCCGTTCCAAGCCAGCTACCTGCGTGAAACTGCACAATATGCTCACAAGCACCCTGTTCTTCACATGCAGAGGCAAGAAAGAGGCAGAATCGGTCTAATTCGGCCAGTCTGACAGTAAATGTGGTGGAGAGCAAAACAGCCGTTTCAGAGCGATAGGATGCTTTTTTGCACATTTCGACTTAAAAAGGCCCTGTCCTCACTGAATATTGAGCTGCAATGTGTGATTTGGATGAGGTTTTATCATTACAAGCTCGCATGGGATGTGTAATGAGGGAAAAAGCATGATTTTTATCCTCCACGAGAGGGGCCCTGACAGCGCCCCATTCATCCGGCTGAACGCGCACCCTCGCCGGCTTCCACTGCTCGGGCGAGCCGCTAGGATTGCTCTGCCCCACCGGTCCCGTTCCAAGGCAGCTACCTGCTTGAAACTGCACAATATGCTCACAAGCACCCTGTTCTTCACATGCAGAGGCAAGAAAGAGGCAGAATCGGTCTAATTCGGCCAGTCTGACAGTAAATGTGGTGGAGAGCAAAACAGCCGTTTCAGAGCGATAGGATGCTTTTTTGCACATTTCGACTTAAAAAGGCCCTGTCCTCACTGAATATTGAGCTGCAATGTGTGATTTGGATGAGGTTTTATCATTACAAGCTCGCATGGGATGTGTAATGAGGGAAAAAGCATGATTTTTTATCCTCCACGAGAGGGGCCCTGACAGCGCCCCATTCATCCGGCTGAACGCGCACCCTCGCCGGCTTCCACTGCTCGGGCGAGCCGCTAGGATTGCTCTGCCCCACCGGTCCCGTTCCAAGCCAGCTACCTGCTTGAAACTGCACAATATGCTCACAAGCACCCTGTTCTTCACATGCAGAGGCAAGAAAGAGGCAGAATCGGTCTAATTCGGCCAGTCTGACAGTAAATGTGGTGGAGAGCAAAACAGCCGTTTCAGAGCGATAGGATGCTTTTTTGCACATTTCGACTTAAAAAGGCCCTGTCCTCACTGAATATTGAGCTGCAATGTGTGATTTGGATGAGGTTTTATCATTACAAGCTCGCATGGGATGTGTAATGAGGGAAAAAGCATGATTTTTATCCTCCACGAGAGGGGCCCTGACAGCGCCCCATTCATCCGGCTGAACGCGCACCCTCGCCGGCTTCCACTGCTCGGGCGAGCCGCTAGGATTGCTCTGCCCCACCGGTCCCGTTCCAAGGCAGCTACCTGCTTGAAACTGCACAATATGCTCACAAGCACCCTGTTCTTCACATGCAGAGGCAAGAAAGAGGCAGAATCGGTCTAATTCGGCCAGTCTGACAGTAAATGTGGTGGAGAGCAAAACAGCCGTTTCAGAGCGATAGGATGCTTTTTTGCACATTTCGACTTAAAAAGGCCCTGTCCTCACTGAATATTGAGCTGCAATGTGTGATTTGGATGAGGTTTTATCATTACAAGCTCGCATGGGATGTGTAATGAGGGAAAAAGCATGATTTTTTATCCTCCACGAGAGGGGCCCTGACAGCGCCCCATTCATCCGGCTGAACGCGCACCCTCGCCGGCTTCCACTGCTCGGGCGAGCCGCTAGGATTGCTCTGCCCCACCGGTCCCGTTCCAAGCCAGCTACCTGCTTGAAACTGCACAATATGCTCACAAGCACCCTGTTCTTCACATGCAGAGGCAAGAAAGAGGCAGAATCGGTCTAATTCGGCCAGTCTGACAGTAAATGTGGTGGAGAGCAAAACAGCCGTTTCAGAGCGATAGGATGCTTTTTTGCACATTTCGACTTAAAAAGGCCCTGTCCTCACTGAATATTGAGCTGCAATGTGTGATTTGGATGAGGTTTTATCATTACAAGCTCGCATGGGATGTGTAATGAGGGAAAAAGCATGATTTTTATCCTCCACGAGAGGGGCCCTGACAGCGCCCCATTCATCCGGCTGAACGCGCACCCTCGCCGGCTTCCACTGCTCGGGCGAGCCGCTAGGATTGCTCTGCCCCACCGGTCCCGTTCCAAGCCAGCTACCTGCGTGAAACTGCACAATATGCTCACAAGCACCCTGTTCTTCACATGTAGAGGCAAGAAAGAGGCAGAATCGGTCTAATTCGGCCAGTCTGACAGTAAATGTGGTGGAGAGCAAAACAGCCGTTTCAGAGCGATAGGATGCTTTTTTGCACATTTCGACTTAAAAAGGCCCTGTCCTCACTGAATATTGAGCTGCAATGTGTGATTTGGATGAGGTTTTATCATTACAAGCTCGCATGGGATGTGTAATGAGGGAAAAAGCATGATTTTTATCCTCCACGAGAGGGGCCCTGACAGCGCCCCATTCATCCGGCTGAACGCGCACCCTCGCCGGCTTCCACTGCTCGGGCGAGCCGCTAGGATTGCTCTGCCCCACCGGTCCCGTTCCAAGCCAGCTACCTGCTTGAAACTGCACAATATGCTCACAAGCACCCTGTTCTTCACATGCAGAGGCAAGAAAGAGGCAGAATCGGTCTAATTCGGCCAGTCTGACAGTAAATGTGGTGGAGAGCAAAACAGCCGTTTCAGAGCGATAGGATGCTTTTTTGCACATTTCGACTTAAAAAGGCCCTGTCCTCACTGAATATTGAGCTGCAATGTGTGATTTGGATGAGGTTTTATCATTACAAGCTCGCATGGGATGTGTAATGAGGGAAAAAGCATGATTTTTATCCTCCACGAGAGGGGCCCTGACAGCGCCCCATTCATCCGGCTGAACGCGCACCCTCGCCGGCTTCCACTGCTCGGGCGAGCCGCTAGGATTGCTCTGCCCCACCGGTCCCGTTCCAAGCCAGCTACCTGCTTGAAACTGCACAATATGCTCACAAGCACCCTGTTCTTCACATGCAGAGGCAAGAAAGAGGCAGAATCGGTCTAATTCGGCCAGTCTGACAGTAAATGTGGTGGAGAGCAAAACAGCCGTTTCAGAGCGATAGGATGCTTTTTTGCACATTTCGACTTAAAAAGGCCCTGTCCTCACTGAATATTGAGCTGCAATGTGTGATTTGGATGAGGTTTTATCATTACAAGCTCGCATGGGATGTGTAATGAGGGAAAAAGCATGATTTTTATCCTCCACGAGAGGGGCCCTGACAGCGCCCCATTCATCCGGCTGAACGCGCACCCTCGCCGGCTTCCACTGCTCGGGCGAGCCGCTAGGATTGCTCTGCCCCACCGGTCCCGTTCCAAGGCAGCTACCTGCTTGAAACTGCACAATATGCTCACAAGCACCCTGTTCTTCACATGCAGAGGCAAGAAAGAGGCAGAGTCGGTCTAATTCGGCCAGTCTGACAGTAAATGTGGTGGAGAGCAAAACAGCCGTTTCAGAGCGATAGGATGCTTTTTTGCACATTTCGACTTAAAAAGGCCCTGTCCTCACTGAATATTGAGCTGCAATGTGTGATTTGGATGAGGTTTTATCATTACAAGCTCGCATGGGATGTGTAATGAGGGAAAAAGCATGATTTTTATCCTCCACGAGAGGGGCCCTGACAGCGCCCCATTCATCCGGCTGAACGCGCACCCTCGCCGGCTTCCACTGCTCGGGCGAGCCGCTAGGATTGCTCTGCCCCACCGGTCCCGTTCCAAGCCAGCTACCTGCTTGAAACTGCACAATATGCTCACAAGCACCCTGTTCTTCACATGCAGAGGCAAGAAAGAGGCAGAGTCGGTCTAATTCGGCCAGTCTGACAGTAAATGTGGTGGAGAGCAAAACAGCCGTTTCAGAGCGATAGGATGCATTTTTGCACATTTCGACTTAAAAAGGCCCTGTCCTCACTGAATATTGAGCTGCAATGTGTGATTTGGATGAGGTTTTATCATTACAAGCTCGCATGGGATGTGTAATGAGGGAAAAAGCATGATTTTTATCCTCCACGAGAGGGGCCCTGACAGCGCCCCATTCATCCGGCTGAACGCGCACCCTCGCCGGCTTCCACTGCTCGGGCGAGCCGCTAGGATTGCTCTGCCCCACCGGTCCCGTTCCAAGCCAGCTACCTGCGTGAAACTGCACAATATGCTCACAAGCACCCTGTTCTTCACATGTAGAGGCAAGAAAGAGGCAGAATCGGTCTAATTCGGCCAGTCTGACAGTAAATGTGGTGGAGAGCAAAACAGCCGTTTCAGAGCGATAGGATGCTTTTTTGCACATTTCGACTTAAAAAGGCCCTGTCCTCACTGAATATTGAGCTGCAATGTGTGATTTGGATGAGGTTTTATCATTACAAGCTCGCATGGGATGTGTAATGAGGGAAAAAGCATGATTTTTATCCTCCACGAGAGGGGCCCTGACAGCGCCCCATTCATCCGGCTGAACGCGCACCCTCGCCGGCTTCCACTGCTCGGGCGAGCCGCTAGGATTGCTCTGCCCCACCGGTCCCGTTCCAAGCCAGCTACCTGCTTGAAACTGCACAATATGCTCACAAGCACCCTGTTCTTCACATGCAGAGGCAAGAAAGAGGCAGAATCGGTCTAATTCGGCCAGTCTGACAGTAAATGTGGTGGAGAGCAAAACAGCCGTTTCAGAGCGATAGGATGCTTTTTTGCACATTTCGACTTAAAAAGGCCCTGTCCTCACTGAATATTGAGCTGCAATGTGTGATTTGGATGAGGTTTTATCATTACAAGCTCGCATGGGATGTGTAATGAGGGAAAAAGCATGATTTTTATCCTCCACGAGAGGGGCCCTGACAGCGCCCCATTCATCCGGCTGAACGCGCACCCTCGCCGGCTTCCACTGCTCGGGCGAGCCGCTAGGATTGCTCTGCCCCACCGGTCCCGTTCCAAGGCAGCTACCTGCTTGAAACTGCACAATATGCTCACAAGCACCCTGTTCTTCACATGCAGAGGCAAGAAAGAGGCAGAATCGGTCTAATTCGGCCAGTCTGACAGTAAATGTGGTGGAGAGCAAAACAGCCGTTTCAGAGCGATAGGATGCATTTTTGCACATTTCGACTTAAAAAGGCCCTGTCCTCACTGAATATTGAGCTGCAATGTGTGATGTGGATGAGGTTTTATCATTACAAGCTCGCATGGGATGTGTAATGAGGGAAAAAGCATGATTTTTATCCTCCACGAGAGGGGCCCTGACAGCGCCCCATTCATCCGGCTGAACGCGCACCCTCGCCGGCTTCCACTGCTCGGGCGAGCCGCTAGGATTGCTCTGCCCCACCGGTCCCGTTCCAAGGCAGCTACCTGCTTGAAACTGCACAATATGCTCACAAGCACCCTGTTCTTCACATGCAGAGGCAAGAAAGAGGCAGAATCGGTCTAATTCGGCCAGTCTGACAGTAAATGTGGTGGAGAGCAAAACAGCCGTTTCAGAGCGATAGGATGCTTTTTTGCACATTTCGACTTAAAAAGGCCCTGTCCTCACTGAATATTGAGCTGCAATGTGTGATTTGGATGAGGTTTTATCATTACAAGCTCGCATGGGATGTGTAATGAGGGAAAAAGCATGATTTTTATCCTCCACGAGAGGGGCCCTGACAGCGCCCCATTCATCCGGCTGAACGCGCACCCTCGCCGGCTTCCACTGCTCGGGCGAGCCGCTAGGATTGCTCTGCCCCACCGGTCCCGTTCCAAGCCAGCTACCTGCTTGAAACTGCACAATATGCTCACAAGCACCCTGTTCTTCACATGCAGAGGCAAGAAAGAGGCAGAGTCGGTCTAATTCGGCCAGTCTGACAGTAAATGTGGTGGAGAGCAAAACAGCCGTTTCAGAGCGATAGGATGCTTTTTTGCACATTTCGACTTAAAAAGGCCCTGTCCTCACTGAATATTGAGCTGCAATGTGTGATTTGGATGAGGTTTTATCATTACAAGCTCGCATGGGATGTGTAATGAGGGAAAAAGCATGATTTTTATCCTCCACGAGAGGGGCCCTGACAGCGCCCCATTCATCCGGCTGAACGCGCACCCTCGCCGGCTTCCACTGCTCGGGCGAGCCGCTAGGATTGCTCTGCCCCACCGGTCCCGTTCCAAGGCAGCTACCTGCTTGAAACTGCACAATATGCTCACAAGCACCCTGTTCTTCACATGCAGAGGCAAGAAAGAGGCAGAATCGGTCTAATTCGGCCAGTCTGACAGTAAATGTGGTGGAGAGCAAAACAGCCGTTTCAGAGCGATAGGATGCTTTTTTGCACATTTCGACTTAAAAAGGCCCTGTCCTCACTGAATATTGAGCTGCAATGTGTGATTTGGATGAGGTTTTATCATTACAAGCTCGCATGGGATGTGTAATGAGGGAAAAAGCATGATTTTTATCCTCCACGAGAGGGGCCCTGACAGCGCCCCATTCATCCGGCTGAACGCGCACCCTCGCCGGCTTCCACTGCTCGGGCGAGCCGCTAGGATTGCTCTGCCCCACCGGTCCCGTTCCAAGCCAGCTACCTGCTTGAAACTGCACAATATGCTCACAAGCACCCTGTTCTTCACATGCAGAGGCAAGAAAGAGGCAGAGTCGGTCTAATTCGGCCAGTCTGACAGTAAATGTGGTGGAGAGCAAAACAGCCGTTTCAGAGCGATAGGATGCTTTTTTGCACATTTCGACTTAAAAAGGCCCTGTCCTCACTGAATATTGAGCTGCAATGTGTGATTTGGATGAGGTTTTATCATTACAAGCTCGCATGGGATGTGTAATGAGGGAAAAAGCATGATTTTTATCCTCCACGAGAGGGGCCCTGACAGCGCCCCATTCATCCGGCTGAACGCGCACCCTCGCCGGCTTCCACTGCTCGGGCGAGCCGCTAGGATTGCTCTGCCCCACCGGTCCCGTTCCAAGCCAGCTACCTGCTTGAAACTGCACAATATGCTCACAAGCACCCTGTTCTTCACATGCAGAGGCAAGAAAGAGGCAGAATCGGTCTAATTCGGCCAGTCTGACAGTAAATGTGGTGGAGAGCAAAACAGCCGTTTCAGAGCGATAGGATGCTTTTTTGCACATTTCGACTTAAAAAGGCCCTGTCCTCACTGAATATTGAGCTGCAATGTGTGATTTGGATGAGGTTTTATCATTACAAGCTCGCATGGGATGTGTAATGAGGGAAAAAGCATGATTTTTATCCTCCACGAGAGGGGCCCTGACAGCGCCCCATTCATCCGGCTGAACGCGCACCCTCGCCGGCTTCCACTGCTCGGGCGAGCCGCTAGGATTGCTCTGCCCCACCGGTCCCGTTCCAAGGCAGCTACCTGCTTGAAACTGCACAATATGCTCACAAGCACCCTGTTCTTCACATGCAGAGGCAAGAAAGAGGCAGAATCGGTCTAATTCGGCCAGTCTGACAGTAAATGTGGTGGAGAGCAAAACAGCCGTTTCAGAGCGATAGGATGCTTTTTTGCACATTTCGACTTAAAAAGGCCCTGTCCTCACTGAATATTGAGCTGCAATGTGTGATTTGGATGAGGTTTTATCATTACAAGCTCGCATGGGATGTGTAATGAGGGAAAAAGCATGATTTTTATCCTCCACGAGAGGGGCCCTGACAGCGCCCCATTCATCCGGCTGAACGCGCACCCTCGCCGGCTTCCACTGCTCGGGCGAGCCGCTAGGATTGCTCTGCCCCACCGGTCCCGTTCCAAGGCAGCTACCTGCTTGAAACTGCACAATATGCTCACAAGCACCCTGTTCTTCACATGCAGAGGCAAGAAAGAGGCAGAATCGGTCTAATTCGGCCAGTCTGACAGTAAATGTGGTGGAGAGCAAAACAGCCGTTTCAGAGCGATAGGATGCATTTTTGCACATTTCGACTTAAAAAGGCCCTGTCCTCACTGAATATTGAGCTGCAATGTGTGATGTGGATGAGGTTTTATCATTACAAGCTCGCATGGGATGTGTAATGAGGGAAAAAGCATGATTTTTATCCTCCACGAGAGGGGCCCTGACAGCGCCCCATTCATCCGGCTGAACGCGCACCCTCGCCGGCTTCCACTGCTCGGGCGAGCCGCTAGGATTGCTCTGCCCCACCGGTCCCGTTCCAAGGCAGCTACCTGCTTGAAACTGCACAATATGCTCACAAGCACCCTGTTCTTCACATGCAGAGGCAAGAAAGAGGCAGAATCGGTCTAATTCGGCCAGTCTGACAGTAAATGTGGTGGAGAGCAAAACAGCCGTTTCAGAGCGATAGGATGCTTTTTTGCACATTTCGACTTAAAAAGGCCCTGTCCTCACTGAATATTGAGCTGCAATGTGTGATTTGGATGAGGTTTTATCATTACAAGCTCGCATGGGATGTGTAATGAGGGAAAAAGCATGATTTTTATCCTCCACGAGAGGGGCCCTGACAGCGCCCCATTCATCCGGCTGAACGCGCACCCTCGCCGGCTTCCACTGCTCGGGCGAGCCGCTAGGATTGCTCTGCCCCACCGGTCCCGTTCCAAGCCAGCTACCTGCTTGAAACTGCACAATATGCTCACAAGCACCCTGTTCTTCACATGCAGAGGCAAGAAAGAGGCAGAATCGGTCTAATTCGGCCAGTCTGACAGTAAATGTGGTGGAGAGCAAAACAGCCGTTTCAGAGCGATAGGATGCTTTTTTGCACATTTCGACTTAAAAAGGCCCTGTCCTCACTGAATATTGAGCTGCAATGTGTGATTTGGATGAGGTTTTATCATTACAAGCTCGCATGGGATGTGTAATGAGGGAAAAAGCATGATTTTTATCCTCCACGAGAGGGGCCCTGACAGCGCCCCATTCATCCGGCTGAACGCGCACCCTCGCCGGCTTCCACTGCTCGGGCGAGCCGCTAGGATTGCTCTGCCCCACCGGTCCCGTTCCAAGCCAGCTACCTGCTTGAAACTGCACAATATGCTCACAAGCACCCTGTTCTTCACATGCAGAGGCAAGAAAGAGGCAGAATCGGTCTAATTCGGCCAGTCTGACAGTAAATGTGGTGGAGAGCAAAACAGCCGTTTCAGAGCGATAGGATGCTTTTTTGCACATTTCGACTTAAAAAGGCCCTGTCCTCACTGAATATTGAGCTGCAATGTGTGATTTGGATGAGGTTTTATCATTACAAGCTCGCATGGGATGTGTAATGAGGGAAAAAGCATGATTTTTATCCTCCACGAGAGGGGCCCTGACAGCGCCCCATTCATCCGGCTGAACGCGCACCCTCGCCGGCTTCCACTGCTCGGGCGAGCCGCTAGGATTGCTCTGCCCCACCGGTCCCGTTCCAAGGCAGCTACCTGCTTGAAACTGCACAATATGCTCACAAGCACCCTGTTCTTCACATGCAGAGGCAAGAAAGAGGCAGAATCGGTCTAATTCGGCCAGTCTGACAGTAAATGTGGTGGAGAGCAAAACAGCCGTTTCAGAGCGATAGGATGCTTTTTTGCACATTTCGACTTAAAAAGGCCCTGTCCTCACTGAATATTGAGCTGCAATGTGTGATTTGGATGAGGTTTTATCATTACAAGCTCGCATGGGATGTGTAATGAGGGAAAAAGCATGATTTTTATCCTCCACGAGAGGGGCCCTGACAGCGCCCCATTCATCCGGCTGAACGCGCACCCTCGCCGGCTTCCACTGCTCGGGCGAGCCGCTAGGATTGCTCTGCCCCACCGGTCCCGTTCCAAGCCAGCTACCTGCTTGAAACTGCACAATATGCTCACAAGCACCCTGTTCTTCACATGCAGAGGCAAGAAAGAGGCAGAGTCGGTCTAATTCGGCCAGTCTGACAGTAAATGTGGTGGAGAGCAAAACAGCCGTTTCAGAGCGATAGGATGCTTTTTTGCACATTTCGACTTAAAAAGGCCCTGTCCTCACTGAATATTGAGCTGCAATGTGTGATTTGGATGAGGTTTTATCATTACAAGCTCGCATGGGATGTGTAATGAGGGAAAAAGCATGATTTTTATCCTCCACGAGAGGGGCCCTGACAGCGCCCCATTCATCCGGCTGAACGCGCACCCTCGCCGGCTTCCACTGCTCGGGCGAGCCGCTAGGATTGCTCTGCCCCACCGGTCCCGTTCCAAGCCAGCTACCTGCTTGAAACTGCACAATATGCTCACAAGCACCCTGTTCTTCACATGCAGAGGCAAGAAAGAGGCAGAATCGGTCTAATTCGGCCAGTCTGACAGTAAATGTGGTGGAGAGCAAAACAGCCGTTTCAGAGCGATAGGATGCTTTTTTGCACATTTCGACTTAAAAAGGCCCTGTCCTCACTGAATATTGAGCTGCAATGTGTGATTTGGATGAGGTTTTATCATTACAAGCTCGCATGGGATGTGTAATGAGGGAAAAAGCATGATTTTTATCCTCCACGAGAGGGGCCCTGACAGCGCCCCATTCATCCGGCTGAACGCGCACCCTCGCCGGCTTCCACTGCTCGGGCGAGCCGCTAGGATTGCTCTGCCCCACCGGTCCCGTTCCAAGGCAGCTACCTGCTTGAAACTGCACAATATGCTCACAAGCACCCTGTTCTTCACATGCAGAGGCAAGAAAGAGGCAGAATCGGTCTAATTCGGCCAGTCTGACAGTAAATGTGGTGGAGAGCAAAACAGCCGTTTCAGAGCGATAGGATGCTTTTTTGCACATTTCGACTTAAAAAGGCCCTGTCCTCACTGAATATTGAGCTGCAATGTGTGATTTGGATGAGGTTTTATCATTACAAGCTCGCATGGGATGTGTAATGAGGGAAAAAGCATGATTTTTATCCTCCACGAGAGGGGCCCTGACAGCGCCCCATTCATCCGGCTGAACGCGCACCCTCGCCGGCTTCCACTGCTCGGGCGAGCCGCTAGGATTGCTCTGCCCCACCGGTCCCGTTCCAAGGCAGCTACCTGCTTGAAACTGCACAATATGCTCACAAGCACCCTGTTCTTCACATGCAGAGGCAAGAAAGAGGCAGAATCGGTCTAATTCGGCCAGTCTGACAGTAAATGTGGTGGAGAGCAAAACAGCCGTTTCAGAGCGATAGGATGCATTTTTGCACATTTCGACTTAAAAAGGCCCTGTCCTCACTGAATATTGAGCTGCAATGTGTGATGTGGATGAGGTTTTATCATTACAAGCTCGCATGGGATGTGTAATGAGGGAAAAAGCATGATTTTTATCCTCCACGAGAGGGGCCCTGACAGCGCCCCATTCATCCGGCTGAACGCGCACCCTCGCCGGCTTCCACTGCTCGGGCGAGCCGCTAGGATTGCTCTGCCCCACCGGTCCCGTTCCAAGGCAGCTACCTGCTTGAAACTGCACAATATGCTCACAAGCACCCTGTTCTTCACATGCAGAGGCAAGAAAGAGGCAGAATCGGTCTAATTCGGCCAGTCTGACAGTAAATGTGGTGGAGAGCAAAACAGCCGTTTCAGAGCGATAGGATGCTTTTTTGCACATTTCGACTTAAAAAGGCCCTGTCCTCACTGAATATTGAGCTGCAATGTGTGATTTGGATGAGGTTTTATCATTACAAGCTCGCATGGGATGTGTAATGAGGGAAAAAGCATGATTTTTATCCTCCACGAGAGGGGCCCTGACAGCGCCCCATTCATCCGGCTGAACGCGCACCCTCGCCGTCTTCCACTGCTCGGGCGAGCCGCTAGGATTGCTCTGCCCCACCGGTCCCGTTCCAAGCCAGCTACCTGCTTGAAACTGCACAATATGCTCACAAGCACCCTGTTCTTCACATGCAGAGGCAAGAAAGAGGCAGAATCGGTCTAATTCGGCCAGTCTGACAGTAAATGTGGTGGAGAGCAAAACAGCCGTTTCAGAGCGATAGGATGCTTTTTTGCACATTTCGACTTAAAAAGGCCCTGTCCTCACTGAATATTGAGCTGCAATGTGTGATTTGGATGAGGTTTTATCATTACAAGCTCGCATGGGATGTGTAATGAGGGAAAAAGCATGATTTTTATCCTCCACGAGAGGGGCCCTGACAGCGCCCCATTCATCCGGCTGAACGCGCACCCTCGCCGGCTTCCACTGCTCGGGCGAGCCGCTAGGATTGCTCTGCCCCACCGGTCCCGTTCCAAGCCAGCTACCTGCTTGAAACTGCACAATATGCTCACAAGCACCCTGTTCTTCACATGCAGAGGCAAGAAAGAGGCAGAATCGGTCTAATTCGGCCAGTCTGACAGTAAATGTGGTGGAGAGCAAAACAGCCGTTTCAGAGCGATAGGATGCTTTTTTGCACATTTCGACTTAAAAAGGCCCTGTCCTCACTGAATATTGAGCTGCAATGTGTGATTTGGATGAGGTTTTATCATTACAAGCTCGCATGGGATGTGTAATGAGGGAAAAAGCATGATTTTTATCCTCCACGAGAGGGGCCCTGACAGCGCCCCATTCATCCGGCTGAACGCGCACCCTCGCCGGCTTCCACTGCTCGGGCGAGCCGCTAGGATTGCTCTGCCCCACCGGTCCCGTTCCAAGGCAGCTACCTGCTTGAAACTGCACAATATGCTCACAAGCACCCTGTTCTTCACATGCAGAGGCAAGAAAGAGGCAGAATCGGTCTAATTCGGCCAGTCTGACAGTAAATGTGGTGGAGAGCAAAACAGCCGTTTCAGAGCGATAGGATGCTTTTTTGCACATTTCGACTTAAAAAGGCCCTGTCCTCACTGAATATTGAGCTGCAATGTGTGATGTGGATGAGGTTTTATCATTACAAGCTCGCATGGGATGTGTAATGAGGGAAAAAGCATGATTTTTATCCTCCACGAGAGGGGCCCTGACAGCGCCCCATTCATCCGGCTGAACGCGCACCCTCGCCGGCTTCCACTGCTCGGGCGAGCCGCTAGGATTGCTCTGCCCCACCGGTCCCGTTCCAAGGCAGCTACCTGCTTGAAACTGCACAATATGCTCACAAGCACCCTGTTCTTCACATGCAGAGGCAAGAAAGAGGCAGAATCGGTCTAATTCGGCCAGTCTGACAGTAAATGTGGTGGAGAGCAAAACAGCCGTTTCAGAGCGATAGGATGCTTTTTTGCACATTTCGACTTAAAAAGGCCCTGTCCTCACTGAATATTGAGCTGCAATGTGTGATTTGGATGAGGTTTTATCATTACAAGCTCGCATGGGATGTGTAATGAGGGAAAAAGCATGATTTTTATCCTCCACGAGAGGGGCCCTGACAGCGCCCCATTCATCCGGCTGAACGCGCACCCTCGCCGGCTTCCACTGCTCGGGCGAGCCGCTAGGATTGCTCTGCCCCACCGGTCCCGTTCCAAGCCAGCTACCTGCTTGAAACTGCACAATATGCTCACAAGCACCCTGTTCTTCACATGCAGAGGCAAGAAAGAGGCAGAATCGGTCTAATTCGGCCAGTCTGACAGTAAATGTGGTGGAGAGCAAAACAGCCGTTTCAGAGCGATAGGATGCTTTTTTGCACATTTCGACTTAAAAAGGCCCTGTCCTCACTGAATATTGAGCTGCAATGTGTGATTTGGATGAGGTTTTATCATTACAAGCTCGCATGGGATGTGTAATGAGGGAAAAAGCATGATTTTTATCCTCCACGAGAGGGGCCCTGACAGCGCCCCATTCATCCGGCTGAACGCGCACCCTCGCCGGCTTCCACTGCTCGGGCGAGCCGCTAGGATTGCTCTGCCCCACCGGTCCCGTTCCAAGGCAGCTACCTGCTTGAAACTGCACAATATGCTCACAAGCACCCTGTTCTTCACATGCAGAGGCAAGAAAGAGGCAGAATCGGTCTAATTCGGCCAGTCTGACAGTAAATGTGGTGGAGAGCAAATCAGCCGTTTCAGAGCGATAGGATGCTTTTTTGCACATTTCGACTTAAAAAGGCCCTGTCCTCACTGAATATTGAGCTGCAATGTGTGATTTGGATGAGGTTTTATCATTACAAGCTCGCATGGGATGTGTAATGAGGGAAAAAGCATGATTTTTATCCTCCACGAGAGGGGCCCTGACAGCGCCCCATTCATCCGGCTGAACGCGCACCCTCGCCGGCTTCCACTGCTCGGGCGAGCCGCTAGGATTGCTCTGCCCCACCGGTCCCGTTCCAAGGCAGCTACCTGCTTGAAACTGCACAATATGCTCACAAGCACCCTGTTCTTCACATGCAGAGGCAAGAAAGAGGCAGAATCGGTCTAATTCGGCCAGTCTGACAGTAAATGTGGTGGAGAGCAAAACAGCCGTTTCAGAGCGATAGGATGCTTTTTTGCACATTTCGACTTAAAAAGGCCCTGTCCTCACTGAATATTGAGCTGCAATGTGTGATTTGGATGAGGTTTTATCATTACAAGCTCGCATGGGATGTGTAATGAGGGAAAAAGCATGATTTTTATCCTCCACGAGAGGGGCCCTGACAGCGCCCCATTCATCCGGCTGAACGCGCACCCTCGCCGGCTTCCACTGCTCGGGCGAGCCGCTAGGATTGCTCTGCCCCACCGGTCCCGTTCCAAGGCAGCTACCTGCTTGAAACTGCACAATATGCTCACAAGCACCCTGTTCTTCACATGCAGAGGCAAGAAAGAGGCAGAATCGGTCTAATTCGGCCAGTCTGACAGTAAATGTGGTGGAGAGCAAAACAGCCGTTTCAGAGCGATAGGATGCATTTTTGCACATTTCGACTTAAAAAGGCCCTGTCCTCACTGAATATTGAGCTGCAATGTGTGATGTGGATGAGGTTTTATCATTACAAGCTCGCATGGGATGTGTAATGAGGGAAAAAGCATGATTTTTATCCTCCACGAGAGGGGCCCTGACAGCGCCCCATTCATCCGGCTGAACGCGCACCCTCGCCGGCTTCCACTGCTCGGGCGAGCCGCTAGGATTGCTCTGCCCCACCGGTCCCGTTCCAAGGCAGCTACCTGCTTGAAACTGCACAATATGCTCACAAGCACCCTGTTCTTCACATGCAGAGGCAAGAAAGAGGCAGAATCGGTCTAATTCGGCCAGTCTGACAGTAAATGTGGTGGAGAGCAAAACAGCCGTTTCAGAGCGATAGGATGCTTTTTTGCACATTTCGACTTAAAAAGGCCCTGTCCTCACTGAATATTGAGCTGCAATGTGTGATTTGGATGAGGTTTTATCATTACAAGCTCGCATGGGATGTGTAATGAGGGAAAAAGCATGATTTTTATCCTCCACGAGAGGGGCCCTGACAGCGCCCCATTCATCCGGCTGAACGCGCACCCTCGCCGGCTTCCACTGCTCGGGCGAGCCGCTAGGATTGCTCTGCCCCACCGGTCCCGTTCCAAGCCAGCTACCTGCTTGAAACTGCACAATATGCTCACAAGCACCCTGTTCTTCACATGCAGAGGCAAGAAAGAGGCAGAATCGGTCTAATTCGGCCAGTCTGACAGTAAATGTGGTGGAGAGCAAAACAGCCGTTTCAGAGCGATAGGATGCTTTTTTGCACATTTCGACTTAAAAAGGCCCTGTCCTCACTGAATATTGAGCTGCAATGTGTGATTTGGATGAGGTTTTATCATTACAAGCTCGCATGGGATGTGTAATGAGGGAAAAAGCATGATTTTTATCCTCCACGAGAGGGGCCCTGACAGCGCCCCATTCATCCGGCTGAACGCGCACCCTCGCCGGCTTCCACTGCTCGGGCGAGCCGCTAGGATTGCTCTGCCCCACCGGTCCCGTTCCAAGGCAGCTACCTGCTTGAAACTGCACAATATGCTCACAAGCACCCTGTTCTTCACATGCAGAGGCAAGAAAGAGGCAGAATCGGTCTAATTCGGCCAGTCTGACAGTAAATGTGGTGGAGAGCAAAACAGCCGTTTCAGAGCGATAGGATGCTTTTTTGCACATTTCGACTTAAAAAGGCCCTGTCCTCACTGAATATTGAGCTGCAATGTGTGATTTGGATGAGGTTTTATCATTACAAGCTCGCATGGGATGTGTAATGAGGGAAAAAGCATGATTTTTATCCTCCACGAGAGGGGCCCTGACAGCGCCCCATTCATCCGGCTGAACGCGCACCCTCGCCGGCTTCCACTGCTCGGGCGAGCCGCTAGGATTGCTCTGCCCCACCGGTCCCGTTCCAAGGCAGCTACCTGCTTGAAACTGCACAATATGCTCACAAGCACCCTGTTCTTCACATGCAGAGGCAAGAAAGAGGCAGAATCGGTCTAATTCGGCCAGTCTGACAGTAAATGTGGTGGAGAGCAAAACAGCCGTTTCAGAGCGATAGGATGCTTTTTTGCACATTTCGACTTAAAAAGGCCCTGTCCTCACTGAATATTGAGCTGCAATGTGTGATGTGGATGAGGTTTTATCATTACAAGCTCGCATGGGATGTGTAATGAGGGAAAAAGCATGATTTTTATCCTCCACGAGAGGGGCCCTGACAGCGCCCCATTCATCCGGCTGAACGCGCACCCTCGCCGGCTTCCACTGCTCGGGCGAGCCGCTAGGATTGCTCTGCCCCACCGGTCCCGTTCCAAGGCAGCTACCTGCTTGAAACTGCACAATATGCTCACAAGCACCCTGTTCTTCACATGCAGAGGCAAGAAAGAGGCAGAATCGGTCTAATTCGGCCAGTCTGACAGTAAATGTGGTGGAGAGCAAAACAGCCGTTTCAGAGCGATAGGATGCTTTTTTGCACATTTCGACTTAAAAAGGCCCTGTCCTCACTGAATATTGAGCTGCAATGTGTGATTTGGATGAGGTTTTATCATTACAAGCTCGCATGGGATGTGTAATGAGGGAAAAAGCATGATTTTTATCCTCCACGAGAGGGGCCCTGACAGCGCCCCATTCATCCGGCTGAACGCGCACCCTCGCCGGCTTCCACTGCTCGGGCGAGCCGCTAGGATTGCTCTGCCCCACCGGTCCCGTTCCAAGCCAGCTACCTGCTTGAAACTGCACAATATGCTCACAAGCACCCTGTTCTTCACATGCAGAGGCAAGAAAGAGGCAGAATCGGTCTAATTCGGCCAGTCTGACAGTAAATGTGGTGGAGAGCAAAACAGCCGTTTCAGAGCGATAGGATGCTTTTTTGCACATTTCGACTTAAAAAGGCCCTGTCCTCACTGAATATTGAGCTGCAATGTGTGATTTGGATGAGGTTTTATCATTACAAGCTCGCATGGGATGTGTAATGAGGGAAAAAGCATGATTTTTATCCTCCACGAGAGGGGCCCTGACAGCGCCCCATTCATCCGGCTGAACGCGCACCCTCGCCGGCTTCCACTGCTCGGGCGAGCCGCTAGGATGGCTCTGCCCCACCGGTCCCGTTCCAAGGCAGCTACCTGCTTGAAACTGCACAATATGCTCACAAGCACCCTGTTCTTCACATGCAGAGGCAAGAAAGAGGCAGAATCGGTCTAATTCGGCCAGTCTGACAGTAAATGTGGTGGAGAGCAAATCAGCCGTTTCAGAGCGATAGGATGCTTTTTTGCACATTTCGACTTAAAAAGGCCCTGTCCTCACTGAATATTGAGCTGCAATGTGTGATTTGGATGAGGTTTTATCATTACAAGCTCGCATGGGATGTGTAATGAGGGAAAAAGCATGATTTTTATCCTCCACGAGAGGGGCCCTGACAGCGCCCCATTCATCCGGCTGAACGCGCACCCTCGCCGGCTTCCACTGCTCGGGCGAGCCGCTAGGATTGCTCTGCCCCACCGGTCCCGTTCCAAGCCAGCTACCTGCTTGAAACTGCACAATATGCTCACAAGCACCCTGTTCTTCACATGCAGAGGCAAGAAAGAGGCAGAATCGGTCTAATTCGGTCAGTCTGACAGTAAATGTGGTGGAGAGCAAAACAGCCGTTTCAGAGCGATAGGATGCTTTTTTGCACATTTCGACTTAAAAAGGCCCTGTCCTCACTGAATATTGAGCTGCAATGTGTGATTTGGATGAGGTTTTATCATTACAAGCTCGCATGGGATGTGTAATGAGGGAAAAAGCATGATTTTTATCCTCCACGAGAGGGGCCCTGACAGCGCCCCATTCATCCGGCTGAACGCGCACCCTCGCCGGCTTCCACTGCTCGGGCGAGCCGCTAGGATGGCTCTGCCCCACCGGTCCCGTTCCAAGCCAGCTGCCTGCTTGAAACTGCACAATATGCTCACAAGCACCCTCTTCTTCACCTGTAGAGGCAAGAAAGAGGCAGAATCGGTCTAATTCGGCCAGTCTGACAGTTAATGTGGTGGAGAGCAAAACAGCCGTTTCAGAGCGAGAGGATGCTTTTTTTGCACATTTCGACGTAAAAAGGCCCTGTCCTCACTGAATATTGAGCTGCAATGTGTGATTTGGATGAGGTCTTATCATGACAAGCTCGCATGGGATGTGTAATGAGGGAAAAAGCATGATTTTTATCCTCCACGAGAGGGGCCCTGACAGCGCCCCATTCATCCGGCTGAACGCGCACCCTCGCCGGCTTCCACTGCTCGGGCGAGCCGCTAGGATGGCTCTGCCCCACCGGTCCCGTTCCAAGCCAGCTGCCTGCTTGAAACTGCACAATATGCTCACAAGCACCCTCTTCTTCACATGTAGAGGCAAGAAAGAGGCAGAATCGGTCTAATTCGGCCAGTCTGACAGTTAATGTGGTGGAGAGCAAAACAGCCGTTTCAGAGCGAGAGGATGCTTTTTTTGCACATTTCGACGTAAAAAGGCCCTGTCCTCACTGAATATTGAGCTGCAATGTGTGATTTGGATGAGGTCTTATCATGACAAGCTCGCATGGGATGTGTAATGAGGGAAAAAGCATGATTTTTATCCTCCACGAGAGGGGCCCTGACAGCGCCCCATTCATCCGGCTGAACGCGCACCCTCGCCGGCTTCCACTGCTCGGGCGAGCCGCTAGGATGGCTCTGCCCCACCGGTCCCGTTCCAAGCCAGCTGCCTGCTTGAAACTGCACAATATGCTCACAAGCACCCTGTTCTTCACCTGTAGAGGCAAGAAAGAGGCAGAATCGGTCTAATTCGGCCAGTCTGACAGTTAATGTGGTGGAGAGCAAAACAGCCGTTTCAGAGCGAGAGGATGCTTTTTTTGCACATTTCGACGTAAAAAGGCCCTGTCCTCACTGAATATTGAGCTGCAATGTGTGATTTGGATGAGGTCTTATCATGACAAGCTCGCATGGGATGTGTAATGAGGGAAAAAGCATGATTTTTATCCTCCACGAGAGGGGCCCTGACAGCGCCCCATTCATCCGGCTGAACGCGCACCCTCGCCGGCTTCCACTGCTCGGGCGAGCCGCTAGGATGGCTCTGCCCCACCGGTCCCGTTCCAAGCCAGCTGCCTGCTTGAAACTGCACAATATGCTCACAAGCACCCTCTTCTTCACCTGTAGAGGCAAGAAAGAGGCAGAATCGGTCTAATTCGGCCAGTCTGACAGTTAATGTGGTGGAGAGCAAAACAGCCGTTTCAGAGCGAGAGGATGCTTTTTTTGCACATTTCGACGTAAAAAGGCCCTGTCCTCACTGAATATTGAGCTGCAATGTGTGATTTGGATGAGGTCTTATCATGACAAGCTCGCATGGGATGTGTAATGAGGGAAAAAGCATGATTTTTATCCTCCACGAGAGGGGCCCTGACAGCGCCCCATTCATCCGGCTGAACGCGCACCCTCGCCGGCTTCCACTGCTCGGGCGAGCCGCTAGGATGGCTCTGCCCCACCGGTCCCGTTCCAAGCCAGCTGCCTGCTTGAAACTGCACAATATGCTCACAAGCACCCTGTTCTTCACATGTAGAGGCAAGAAAGAGGCAGAATCGGTCTAATTCGGCCAGTCTGACAGTTAATGTGGTGGAGAGCAAAACAGCCGTTTCAGAGCGAGAGGATGCTTTTTTTGCACATTTCGACGTAAAAAGGCCCTGTCCTCACTGAATATTGAGCTGCAATGTGTGATTTGGATGAGGTCTTATCATGACAAGCTCGCATGGGATGTGTAATGAGGGAAAAAGCATGATTTTTATCCTCCACGAGAGGGGCCCTGACAGCGCCCCATTCATCCGGCTGAACGCGCACCCTCGCCGGCTTCCACTGCTCGGGCGAGCCGCTAGGATGGCTCTGCCCCACCGGTCCCGTTCCAAGCCAGCTACCTGCTTGAAACTGCACAATATGCTCACAAGCACCCTGTTCTTCACATGTAGAGGCAAGAAAGAGGCAGAATCGGTCTAATTCGGCCAGTCTGACAGTTAATGTGGTGGAGAGCAAAACAGCCGTTTCAGAGCGAGAGGATGCTTTTTTTGCACATTTCGACGTAAAAAGGCCCTGTCCTCACTGAATATTGAGCTGCAATGTGTGATTTGGATGAGGTCTTATCATGACAAGCTCGCATGGGATGTGTAATGAGGGAAAAAGCATGATTTTTATCCTCCACGAGAGGGGCCCTGACAGCGCCCCATTCATCCGGCTGAACGCGCACCCTCGCCGGCTTCCACTGCTCGGGCGAGCCGCTAGGATGGCTCTGCCCCACCGGTCCCGTTCCAAGCCAGCTGCCTGCTTGAAACTGCACAATATGCTCACAAGCACCCTCTTCTTCACCTGTAGAGGCAAGAAAGAGGCAGAGTCGGTCTAATTCGGCCAGTCTGACAGTAAATGTGGTGGAGAGCAAAACAGCCGTTTCAGAGCGAGAGGATGCTTTTTTTGCACATTTCGACGTAGAAAGGCCCTGTCCTCACTGAATATTGAGCTGCAATGTGTGATTTGGATGAGGTCTTATCATGACAAGCTCGCATGGGATGTGTAATGAGGGAAAAAGCATGATTTTTATCCTCCACGAGAGGGGCCCTGACAGCGCCCCATTCATCCGGCTGAACGCGCACCCTCGCCGGCTTCCACTGCTCGGGCGAGCCGCTAGGATGGCTCTGCCCCACCGGTCCCGTTCCAAGCCAGCTGCCTGCTTGAAACTGCACAATATGCTCACAAGCACCCTGTTCTTCACATGTAGAGGCAAGAAAGAGGCAGAATCGGTCTAATTCGGCCAGTCTGACAGTTAATGTGGTGGAGAGCAAAACAGCCGTTTCAGAGCGAGAGGATGCTTTTTTTGCACATTTCGACTTAAAAAGGCCCTGTCCTCACTGAATATTGAGCTGCAATGTGTGATTTGGATGAGGTCTTATCATGACAAGCTCGCATGGGATGTGTAATGAGGGAAAAAGCATGATTTTTATCCTCCACGAGAGGGGCCCTGACAGCGCCCCATTCATCCGGCTGAACGCGCACCCTCGCCGGCTTCCACTGCTCGGGCGAGCCGCTAGGATGGCTCTGCCCCACCGGTCCCGTTCCAAGCCAGCTGCCTGCTTGAAACTGCACAATATGCTCACAAGCACCCTCTTCTTCACCTGTAGAGGCAAGAAAGAGGCAGAATCGGTCTAATTCGGCCAGTCTGACAGTTAATGTGGTGGAGAGCAAAACAGCCGTTTCAGAGCGAGAGGATGCTTTTTTTGCACATTTCGACGTAAAAAGGCCCTGTCCTCACTGAATATTGAGCTGCAATGTGTGATTTGGATGAGGTCTTATCATGACAAGCTCGCATGGGATGTGTAATGAGGGAAAAAGCATGATTTTTATCCTCCACGAGAGGGGCCCTGACAGCGCCCCATTCATCCGGCTGAACGCGCACCCTCGCCGGCTTCCACTGCTCGGGCGAGCCGCTAGGATGGCTCTGCCCCACCGGTCCCGTTCCAAGCCAGCTGCCTGCTTGAAACTGCACAATATGCTCACAAGCACCCTCTTCTTCACCTGTAGAGGCAAGAAAGAGGCAGAATCGGTCTAATTCGGCCAGTCTGACAGTTAATGTGGTGGAGAGCAAAACAGCCGTTTCAGAGCGAGAGGATGCTTTTTTTGCACATTTCGACGTAAAAAGGCCCTGTCCTCACTGAATATTGAGCTGCAATGTGTGATTTGGATGAGGTCTTATCATGACAAGCTCGCATGGGATGTGTAATGAGGGAAAAAGCATGATTTTTATCCTCCACGAGAGGGGCCCTGACAGCGCCCCATTCATCCGGCTGAACGCGCACCCTCGCCGGCTTCCACTGCTCGGGCGAGCCGCTAGGATGGCTCTGCCCCACCGGTCCCGTTCCAAGCCAGCTGCCTGCTTGAAACTGCACAATATGCTCACAAGCACCCTCTTCTTCACATGTAGAGGCAAGAAAGAGGCAGAATCGGTCTAATTCGGCCAGTCTGACAGTTAATGTGGTGGAGAGCAAAACAGCCGTTTCAGAGCGAGAGGATGCTTTTTTTGCACATTTCGACGTAAAAAGGCCCTGTCCTCACTGAATATTGAGCTGCAATGTGTGATTTGGATGAGGTCTTATCATGACAAGCTCGCATGGGATGTGTAATGAGGGAAAAAGCATGATTTTTATCCTCCACGAGAGGGGCCCTGACAGCGCCCCATTCATCCGGCTGAACGCGCACCCTCGCCGGCTTCCACTGCTCGGGCGAGCCGCTAGGATGGCTCTGCCCCACCGGTCCCGTTCCAAGCCAGCTGCCTGCTTGAAACTGCACAATATGCTCACAAGCACCCTCTTCTTCACATGTAGAGGCAAGAAAGAGGCAGAATCGGTCTAATTCGGCCAGTCTGACAGTTAATGTGGTGGAGAGCAAAACAGCCGTTTCAGAGCGAGAGGATGCTTTTTTTGCACATTTCGACGTAAAAAGGCCCTGTCCTCACTGAATATTGAGCTGCAATGTGTGATTTGGATGAGGTCTTATCATGACAAGCTCGCATGGGATGTGTAATGAGGGAAAAAGCATGATTTTTATCCTCCACGAGAGGGGCCCTGACATCGCCCCATTCATCCGGCTGAACGCGCACCCTCGCCGGCTTCCACTGCTCGGGCGAGCCGCTAGGATGGCTCTGCCCCACCGGTCCCGTTCCAAGCCAGCTGCCTGCTTGAAACTGCACAATATGCTCACAAGCACCCTCTTCTTCACATGTAGAGGCAAGAAAGAGGCAGAATCGGTCTAATTCGGCCAGTCTGACAGTTAACCTTGGTGTTATATTTGATGAGGATATGTCCTTTAAATGTCACATAAAGCAAGTGACCAGGACTGCCTTCTTTCACCTGCGTAATATCGTCAAAATTAGGAACATCCTGTCTCAGAGTGATGCTGAAAAACTAGTTCATGCATTTGTGTCGTCCAGACTGGATTATTGTAATTCATTACTG
Source organism: Chelon labrosus (assembly GCF_963514085.1). Classification (NCBI taxonomy): domain Eukaryota; kingdom Metazoa; phylum Chordata; class Actinopteri; order Mugiliformes; family Mugilidae; genus Chelon; species Chelon labrosus. The sequence goes on along the minus strand of NW_028181588.1, from coordinate 85,694 downwards.
TCTGGCTGTCCAAATAGCTCTTTAAAAAGCCTCCAGTTGATTCAAAATGCCGCAGCAAGAGCATTGACAGGAATTAGCAAGAGAGATCATATTACTCCAGTTTTAGCTTCTCTTCACTGGCTCCCTTTAAAGTCTAGAATAGAATTTAAAATCCTCCTCCTTACATACAAGGCCCTTAAAGGCCTAGCTCCATCGTATCTTAAAGACCTTATTGTACCATATCATCCCAGCAGATCACTTCGGTCTGAAAGTGCAGGCCTACTTGTGGTTCCTAGAATTTCAAAAAGTAGAATGGGAGGTAGAGCTTTCAGCTATCAGGCTCCTCTCCTATGCAACCAGCTCCCAGTTTGGGTTCGGGAGGCAGACACTCTCTCTATTTTTAAGGTCAGGCTTAAGACTTTCCTTTTTGATCAGGCTTATAGTTAGGGCTGGACTAAACCATCCCTTAGTTATGCTGCTATAGGTCTAGGCTGCTGGGGGACGATGCACCAAACACATGTCCTCCTTCTTTCTTCTCTCTCCTCTCTCGCATCCTCCACTTTCTTTTCTCTGGCACAGAGCTCTTGCCCTCTAATTTCCTATATACTACTAGTCATACAATTCTGTGCTATTACTATGTAGAATGTTTACTGCTGTGTGTGTCCCACCCCCCTTCCCCCCCCTTCCCCCCTCTTCCCCCCCTTCCCCCCTCTTCTTGTGAGTATCTCTGGCCTGGAGTGGTGTGTTTCCTGTGGAGCTCTATACTACATCTGTTGTCGTGGTCTCATCAGCCTGCCTAGTCTTCATGGAATCCTGAAGTTATCCACTCCTACCTGAATGAACAATTCTCCAACCTGCCTATGATTCCTCTTACATTTTCAAACTGTCATGTAACATCATCAGTTTGTATCATAAGATTCCACATGTACACTTTAGTCAGATATGTGTATCTATGACAGATGTATGTTTATCTTGCTGTTCTCTTCTCTTCTCTCTTTGCTGTTCTCTTCTCTCTTTCTTCTGTCTGTACCCGGCTGGCCTTAGGCAGATGGGTCCCTCCATATGAGCTGGGTTCTGCTTGAGGTTTCTTCCTGTTAAAAGGGAGTTTTTCCTTGCCACCGTTGCCTTCAGGCTTGCTCTGGGGGTTTCAGGCCGGGTTTTTGTAAAGCGTCTTGAGACGATTTGTATTGTTATTGACGCTATATAAATAAAATTGAATTGAATTGAATTAATGTGGTGGAGAGCAAAACAGCCGTTTCAGAGCGAGAGGATGCTTTTTTTGCACATTTCGACGTAAAAAGGCCCTGTCCTCACTGAATATTGAGCTGCAATGTGTGATTTGGATGAGGTCTTATCATGACAAGCTCGCATGGGATGTGTAATGAGGGAAAAAGCATGATTTTTATCCTCCACGAGAGGGGCCCTGACAGCGCCCCATTCATCCGGCTGAACGCGCACCCTCGCCGGCTTCCACTGCTCGGGCGAGCCGCTAGGATGGCTCTGCCCCACCGGTCCCGTTCCAAGCCAGCTGCCTGCTTGAAACTGCACAATATGCTCACAAGCACCCTCTTCTTCACATGTAGAGGCAAGAAAGAGGCAGAATCGGTCTAATTCGGCCAGTCTGACAGTTAATGTGGTGGAGAGCAAAACAGCCGTTTCAGAGCGAGAGGATGCTTTTTTTGCACATTTCGACGTAAAAAGGCCCTGTCCTCACTGAATATTGAGCTGCAATGTGTGATTTGGATGAGGTCTTATCATGACAAGCTCGCATGGGATGTGTAATGAGGGAAAAAGCATGATTTTTATCCTCCACGAGAGGGGCCCTGACAGCGCCCCATTCATCCGGCTGAACGCGCACCCTCGCCGGCTTCCACTGCTCGGGCGAGCCGCTAGGATGGCTCTGCCCCACCGGTCCCGTTCCAAGCCAGCTGCCTGCTTGAAACTGCACAATATGCTCACAAGCACCCTCTTCTTCACATGTAGAGGCAAGAAAGAGGCAGAATCGGTCTAATTCGGCCAGTCTGACAGTTAATGTGGTGGAGAGCAAAACAGCCGTTTCAGAGCGAGAGGATGCTTTTTTTGCACATTTCGACGTAAAAAGGCCCTGTCCTCACTGAATATTGAGCTGCAATGTGTGATTTGGATGAGGTCTTATCATGACAAGCTCGCATGGGATGTGTAATGAGGGAAAAAGCATGATTTTTATCCTCCACGAGAGGGGCCCTGACAGCGCCCCATTCATCCGGCTGAACGCGCACCCTCGCCGGCTTCCACTGCTCGGGCGAGCCGCTAGGATGGCTCTGCCCCACCGGTCCCGTTCCAAGCCAGCTGCCTGCTTGAAACTGCACAATATGCTCACAAGCACCCTCTTCTTCACATGTAGAGGCAAGAAAGAGGCAGAATCGGTCTAATTCGGCCAGTCTGACAGTTAATGTGGTGGAGAGCAAAACAGCCGTTTCAGAGCGAGAGGATGCTTTTTTTGCACATTTCGACGTAAAAAGGCCCTGTCCTCACTGAATATTGAGCTGCAATGTGTGATTTGGATGAGGTCTTATCATGACAAGCTCGCATGGGATGTGTAATGAGGGAAAAAGCATGATTTTTATCCTCCACGAGAGGGGCCCTGACAGCGCCCCATTCATCCGGCTGAACGCGCACCCTCGCCGGCTTCCACTGCTCGGGCGAGCCGCTAGGATGGCTCTGCCCCACCGGTCCCGTTCCAAGCCAGCTGCCTGCTTGAAACTGCACAATATGCTCACAAGCACCCTCTTCTTCACATGTAGAGGCAAGAAAGAGGCAGAATCGGTCTAATTCGGCCAGTCTGACAGTTAATGTGGTGGAGAGCAAAACAGCCGTTTCAGAGCGAGAGGATGCTTTTTTTGCACATTTCGACGTAAAAAGGCCCTGTCCTCACTGAATATTGAGCTGCAATGTGTGATTTGGATGAGGTCTTATCATGACAAGCTCGCATGGGATGTGTAATGAGGGAAAAAGCATGATTTTTATCCTCCACGAGAGGGGCCCTGACAGCGCCCCATTCATCCGGCTGAACGCGCACCCTCGCCGGCTTCCACTGCTCGGGCGAGCCGCTAGGATGGCTCTGCCCCACCGGTCCCGTTCCAAGCCAGCTGCCTGCTTGAAACTGCACAATATGCTCACAAGCACCCTCTTCTTCACATGTAGAGGCAAGAAAGAGGCAGAATCGGTCTAATTCGGCCAGTCTGACAGTTAATGTGGTGGAGAGCAAAACAGCCGTTTCAGAGCGAGAGGATGCTTTTTTTGCACATTTCGACGTAAAAAGGCCCTGTCCTCACTGAATATTGAGCTGCAATGTGTGATTTGGATGAGGTCTTATCATGACAAGCTCGCATGGGATGTGTAATGAGGGAAAAAGCATGATTTTTATCCTCCACGAGAGGGGCCCTGACAGCGCCCCATTCATCCGGCTGAACGCGCACCCTCGCCGGCTTCCACTGCTCGGGCGAGCCGCTAGGATGGCTCTGCCCCACCGGTCCCGTTCCAAGCCAGCTGCCTGCTTGAAACTGCACAATATGCTCACAAGCACCCTCTTCTTCACATGTAGAGGCAAGAAAGAGGCAGAATCGGTCTAATTCGGCCAGTCTGACAGTTAACCTTGGTGTTATATTTGATGAGGATATGTCCTTTAAATGTCACATAAAGCAAGTGACCAGGACTGCCTTCTTTCACCTGCGTAATATCGTCAAAATTAGGAACATCCTGTCTCAGAGTGATGCTGAAAAACTAGTTCATGCATTTGTGTCGTCCAGACTGGATTATTGTAATTCATTACTGTCTGGCTGTCCAAATAGCTCTTTAAAAAGCCTCCAGTTGATTCAAAATGCCGCAGCAAGAGCATTGACAGGAATTAGCAAGAGAGATCATATTACTCCAGTTTTAGCTTCTCTTCACTGGCTCCCTTTAAAGTCTAGAATAGAATTTAAAATCCTCCTCCTTACATACAAGGCCCTTAAAGGCCTAGCTCCATCGTATCTTAAAGACCTTATTGTACCATATCATCCCAGCAGATCACTTCGGTCTGAAAGTGCAGGCCTACTTGTGGTTCCTAGAATTTCAAAAAGTAGAATGGGAGGTAGAGCTTTCAGCTATCAGGCTCCTCTCCTATGGAACCAGCTCCCAGTTTGGGTTCGGGAGGCAGACACTCTCTCTATTTTTAAGGTCAGGCTTAAGACTTTCCTTTTTGATCAGGCTTATAGTTAGGGCTGGACTAAACCATCCCTTAGTTATGCTGCTATAGGTCTAGGCTGCTGGGGGACGATGCACCAAACACATGTCCTCCTTCTTTCTTCTCTCTCCTCTCTCGCATCCTCCACTTTCTTTTCTCTGGCACAGAGCTCTTGCCCTCTAATTTCCTATATACTACTAGTCATACAATTCTGTGCTATTACTATGTAGAATGTTTACTGCTGTGTGTGTCCCACCCCCCTTCCCCCCCCTTCCCCCCTCTTCCCCCCCTTCCCCCCTCTTCTTGTGAGTATCTCTGGCCTGGAGTGGTGTGTTTCCTGTGGAGCTCTATACTACATCTGTTGTCGTGGTCTCATCAGCCTGCCTAGTCTTCATGGAATCCTGAAGTTATCCACTCCTACCTGAATGAACAATTCTCCAACCTGCCTATGATTCCTCTTACATTTTCAAACTGTCATGTAACATCATCAGTTTGTATCATAAGATTCCACATGTACACTTTAGTCAGATATGTGTATCTATGACAGATGTATGTTTATCTTGCTGTTCTCTTCTCTTCTCTCTTTGCTGTTCTCTTCTCTCTTTCTTCTGTCTGTACCCGGCTGGCCTTAGGCAGATGGGTCCCTCCATATGAGCTGGGTTCTGCTTGAGGTTTCTTCCTGTTAAAAGGGAGTTTTTCCTTGCCACCGTTGCCTTCAGGCTTGCTCTGGGGGTTTCAGGCCGGGTTTTTGTAAAGCGTCTTGAGACGATTTGTATTGTTATTGACGCTATATAAATAAAATTGAATTGAATTGAATTAATGTGGTGGAGAGCAAAACAGCCGTTTCAGAGCGAGAGGATGCTTTTTTTGCACATTTCGACGTAAAAAGGCCCTGTCCTCACTGAATATTGAGCTGCAATGTGTGATTTGGATGAGGTCTTATCATGACAAGCTCGCATGGGATGTGTAATGAGGGAAAAAGCATGATTTTTATCCTCCACGAGAGGGGCCCTGACAGCGCCCCATTCATCCGGCTGAACGCGCACCCTCGCCGGCTTCCACTGCTCGGGCGAGCCGCTAGGATGGCTCTGCCCCACCGGTCCCGTTCCAAGCCAGCTGCCTGCTTGAAACTGCACAATATGCTCACAAGCACCCTCTTCTTCACATGTAGAGGCAAGAAAGAGGCAGAATCGGTCTAATTCGGCCAGTCTGACAGTTAATGTGGTGGAGAGCAAAACAGCCGTTTCAGAGCGAGAGGATGCTTTTTTTGCACATTTCGACGTAAAAAGGCCCTGTCCTCACTGAATATTGAGCTGCAATGTGTGATTTGGATGAGGTCTTATCATGACAAGCTCGCATGGGATGTGTAATGAGGGAAAAAGCATGATTTTTATCCTCCACGAGAGGGGCCCTGACAGCGCCCCATTCATCCGGCTGAACGCGCACCCTCGCCGGCTTCCACTGCTCGGGCGAGCCGCTAGGATGGCTCTGCCCCACCGGTCCCGTTCCAAGCCAGCTGCCTGCTTGAAACTGCACAATATGCTCACAAGCACCCTCTTCTTCACATGTAGAGGCAAGAAAGAGGCAGAATCGGTCTAATTCGGCCAGTCTGACAGTTAATGTGGTGGAGAGCAAAACAGCCGTTTCAGAGCGAGAGGATGCTTTTTTTGCACATTTCGACGTAAAAAGGCCCTGTCCTCACTGAATATTGAGCTGCAATGTGTGATTTGGATGAGGTCTTATCATGACAAGCTCGCATGGGATGTGTAATGAGGGAAAAAGCATGATTTTTATCCTCCACGAGAGGGGCCCTGACAGCGCCCCATTCATCCGGCTGAACGCGCACCCTCGCCGGCTTCCACTGCTCGGGCGAGCCGCTAGGATGGCTCTGCCCCACCGGTCCCGTTCCAAGCCAGCTGCCTGCTTGAAACTGCACAATATGCTCACAAGCACCCTCTTCTTCACATGTAGAGGCAAGAAAGAGCAGAATCGGTCTAATTCGGCCAGTCTGACAGTTAACCTTGGTGTTATATTTGATGAGGATATGTCCTTTAAATGTCACATAAAGCAAGTGACCAGGACTGCCTTCTTTCACCTGCGTAATATCGTCAAAATTAGGAACATCCTGTCTCAGAGTGATGCTGAAAAACTAGTTCATGCATTTGTGTCGTCCAGACTGGATTATTGTAATTCATTACTGTCTGGCTGTCCAAATAGCTCTTTAAAAAGCCTCCAGTTGATTCAAAATGCCGCAGCAAGAGCATTGACAGGAATTAGCAAGAGAGATCATATTACTCCAGTTTTAGCTTCTCTTCACTGGCTCCCTTTAAAGTCTAGAATAGAATTTAAAATCCTCCTCCTTACATACAAGGCCCTTAAAGGCCTAGCTCCATCGTATCTTAAAGACCTTATTGTACCATATCATCCCAGCAGATCACTTCGGTCTGAAAGTGCAGGCCTACTTGTGGTTCCTAGATTTTCAAAAAGTAGAATGGGAGGTAGAGCTTTCAGCTATCAGGCTCCTCTCCTATGGAACCAGCTCCCAGTTTGGGTTCGGGAGGCAGACACTCTCTCTATTTTTAAGGTCAGGCTTAAGACTTTCCTTTTTGATCAGGCTTATAGTTAGGGCTGGACTAAACCATCCCTTAGTTATGCTGCTATAGGTCTAGGCTGCTGGGGGACGATGCACCAAACACATGTCCTCCTTCTTTCTTCTCTCTCCTCTCTCGCATCCTCCACTTTCTTTTCTCTGGCACAGAGCTCTTGCCCTCTAATTTCCTATATACTACTAGTCATACAATTCTGTGCTATTACTATGTAGAATGTTTACTGCTGTGTGTGTCCCACCCCCCTTCCCCCCCCTTCCCCCCTCTTCCCCCCCTTCCCCCCTCTTCTTGTGAGTATCTCTGGCCTGGAGTGGTGTGTTTCCTGTGGAGCTCTATACTACATCTGTTGTCGTGGTCTCATCAGCCTGCCTAGTCTTCATGGAATCCTGAAGTTATCCACTCCTACCTGAATGAACAATTCTCCAACCTGCCTATGATTCCTCTTACATTTTCAAACTGTCATGTAACATCATCAGTTTGTATCATAAGATTCCACATGTACACTTTAGTCAGATATGTGTATCTATGACAGATGTATGTTTATCTTGCTGTTCTCTTCTCTTCTCTCTTTGCTGTTCTCTTCTCTCTTTCTTCTGTCTGTACCCGGCTGGCCTTAGGCAGATGGGTCCCTCCATATGAGCTGGGTTCTGCTTGAGGTTTCTTCCTGTTAAAAGGGAGTTTTTCCTTGCCACCGTTGCCTTCAGGCTTGCTCTGGGGGTTTCAGGCCGGGTTTTTGTAAAGCGTCTTGAGACGATTTGTATTGTTATTGACGCTATATAAATAAAATTGAATTGAATTGAATTAATGTGGTGGAGAGCAAAACAGCCGTTTCAGAGCGAGAGGATGCTTTTTTTGCACATTTCGACGTAAAAAGGCCCTGTCCTCACTGAATATTGAGCTGCAATGTGTGATTTGGATGAGGTCTTATCATGACAAGCTCGCATGGGATGTGTAATGAGGGAAAAAGCATGATTTTTATCCTCCACGAGAGGGGCCCTGACAGCGCCCCATTCATCCGGCTGAACGCGCACCCTCGCCGGCTTCCACTGCTCGGGCGAGCCGCTAGGATGGCTCTGCCCCACCGGTCCCGTTCCAAGCCAGCTGCCTGCTTGAAACTGCACAATATGCTCACAAGCACCCTCTTCTTCACATGTAGAGGCAAGAAAGAGGCAGAATCGGTCTAATTCGGCCAGTCTGACAGTTAATGTGGTGGAGAGCAAAACAGCCGTTTCAGAGCGAGAGGATGCTTTTTTTGCACATTTCGACGTAAAAAGGCCCTGTCCTCACTGAATATTGAGCTGCAATGTGTGATTTGGATGAGGTCTTATCATGACAAGCTCGCATGGGATGTGTAATGAGGGAAAAAGCATGATTTTTATCCTCCACGAGAGGGGCCCTGACAGCGCCCCATTCATCCGGCTGAACGCGCACCCTCGCCGGCTTCCACTGCTCGGGCGAGCCGCTAGGATGGCTCTGCCCCACCGGTCCCGTTCCAAGCCAGCTGCCTGCTTGAAACTGCACAATATGCTCACAAGCACCCTCTTCTTCACATGTAGAGGCAAGAAAGAGGCAGAATCGGTCTAATTCGGCCAGTCTGACAGTTAATGTGGTGGAGAGCAAAACAGCCGTTTCAGAGCGAGAGGATGCTTTTTTTGCACATTTCGACGTAAAAAGGCCCTGTCCTCACTGAATATTGAGCTGCAATGTGTGATTTGGATGAGGTCTTATCATGACAAGCTCGCATGGGATGTGTAATGAGGGAAAAAGCATGATTTTTATCCTCCACGAGAGGGGCCCTGACAGCGCCCCATTCATCCGGCTGAACGCGCACCCTCGCCGGCTTCCACTGCTCGGGCGAGCCGCTAGGATGGCTCTGCCCCACCGGTCCCGTTCCAAGCCAGCTGCCTGCTTGAAACTGCACAATATGCTCACAAGCACCCTCTTCTTCACATGTAGAGGCAAGAAAGAGGCAGAATCGGTCTAATTCGGCCAGTCTGACAGTTAATGTGGTGGAGAGCAAAACAGCCGTTTCAGAGCGAGAGGATGCTTTTTTTGCACATTTCGACGTAAAAAGGCCCTGTCCTCACTGAATATTGAGCTGCAATGTGTGATTTGGATGAGGTCTTATCATGACAAGCTCGCATGGGATGTGTAATGAGGGAAAAAGCATGATTTTTATCCTCCACGAGAGGGGCCCTGACAGCGCCCCATTCATCCGGCTGAACGCGCACCCTCGCCGGCTTCCACTGCTCGGGCGAGCCGCTAGGATGGCTCTGCCCCACCGGTCCCGTTCCAAGCCAGCTGCCTGCTTGAAACTGCACAATATGCTCACAAGCACCCTCTTCTTCACATGTAGAGGCAAGAAAGAGGCAGAATCGGTCTAATTCGGCCAGTCTGACAGTTAATGTGGTGGAGAGCAAAACAGCCGTTTCAGAGCGAGAGGATGCTTTTTTTGCACATTTCGACGTAAAAAGGCCCTGTCCTCACTGAATATTGAGCTGCAATGTGTGATTTGGATGAGGTCTTATCATGACAAGCTCGCATGGGATGTGTAATGAGGGAAAAAGCATGATTTTTATCCTCCACGAGAGGGGCCCTGACAGCGCCCCATTCATCCGGCTGAACGCGCACCCTCGCCGGCTTCCACTGCTCGGGCGAGCCGCTAGGATGGCTCTGCCCCACCGGTCCCGTTCCAAGCCAGCTGCCTGCTTGAAACTGCACAATATGCTCACAAGCACCCTCTTCTTCACATGTAGAGGCAAGAAAGAGGCAGAATCGGTCTAATTCGGCCAGTCTGACAGTTAATGTGGTGGAGAGCAAAACAGCCGTTTCAGAGCGAGAGGATGCTTTTTTTGCACATTTCGACGTAAAAAGGCCCTGTCCTCACTGAATATTGAGCTGCAATGTGTGATTTGGATGAGGTCTTATCATGACAAGCTCGCATGGGATGTGTAATGAGGGAAAAAGCATGATTTTTATCCTCCACGAGAGGGGCCCTGACAGCGCCCCATTCATCCGGCTGAACGCGCACCCTCGCCGGCTTCCACTGCTCGGGCGAGCCGCTAGGATGGCTCTGCCCCACCGGTCCCGTTCCAAGCCAGCTGCCTGCTTGAAACTGCACAATATGCTCACAAGCACCCTCTTCTTCACATGTAGAGGCAAGAAAGAGGCAGAATCGGTCTAATTCGGCCAGTCTGACAGTTAATGTGGTGGAGAGCAAAACAGCCGTTTCAGAGCGAGAGGATGCTTTTTTTGCACATTTCGACGTAAAAAGGCCCTGTCCTCACTGAATATTGAGCTGCAATGTGTGATTTGGATGAGGTCTTATCATGACAAGCTCGCATGGGATGTGTAATGAGGGAAAAAGCATGATTTTTATCCTCCACGAGAGGGGCCCTGACAGCGCCCCATTCATCCGGCTGAACGCGCACCCTCGCCGGCTTCCACTGCTCGGGCGAGCCGCTAGGATGGCTCTGCCCCACCGGTCCCGTTCCAAGCCAGCTGCCTGCTTGAAACTGCACAATATGCTCACAAGCACCCTCTTCTTCACATGTAGAGGCAAGAAAGAGGCAGAATCGGTCTAATTCGGCCAGTCTGACAGTTAACCTTGGTGTTATATTTGATGAGGATATGTCCTTTAAATGTCACATAAAGCAAGTGACCAGGACTGCCTTCTTTCACCTGCGTAATATCGTCAAAATTAGGAACATCCTGTCTCAGAGTGATGCTGAAAAACTAGTTCATGCATTTGTGTCGTCCAGACTGGATTATTGTAATTCATTACTGTCTGGCTGTCCAAATAGCTCTTTAAAAAGCCTCCAGTTGATTCAAAATGCCGCAGCAAGAGCATTGACAGGAATTAGCAAGAGAGATCATATTACTCCAGTTTTAGCTTCTCTTCACTGGCTCCCTTTAAAGTCTAGAATAGAATTTAAAATCCTCCTCCTTACATACAAGGCCCTTAAAGGCCTAGCTCCATCGTATCTTAAAGACCTTATTGTACCATATCATCCCAGCAGATCACTTCGGTCTGAAAGTGCAGGCCTACTTGTGGTTCCTAGAATTTCAAAAAGTAGAATGGGAGGTAGAGCTTTCAGCTATCAGGCTCCTCTCCTATGGAACCAGCTCCCAGTTTGGGTTCGGGAGGCAGACACTCTCTCTATTTTTAAGGTCAGGCTTAAGACTTTCCTTTTTGATCAGGCTTATAGTTAGGGCTGGACTAAACCATCCCTTAGTTATGCTGCTATAGGTCTAGGCTGCTGGGGGACGATGCACCAAACACATGTCCTCCTTCTTTCTTCTCTCTCCTCTCTCGCATCCTCCACTTTCTTTTCTCTGGCACAGAGCTCTTGCCCTCTAATTTCCTATATACTACTAGTCATACAATTCTGTGCTATTACTATGTAGAATGTTTACTGCTGTGTGTGTCCCACCCCCCTTCCCCCCCCTTCCCCCCTCTTCCCCCCCTTCCCCCCTCTTCTTGTGAGTATCTCTGGCCTGGAGTGGTGTGTTTCCTCTGGAGCTCTATACTACATCTGTTGTCGTGGTCTCATCAGCCTGCCTAGTCTTCATGGAATCCTGAAGTTATCCACTCCTACCTGAATGAACAATTCTCCAACCTGCCTATGATTCCTCTTACATTTTCAAACTGTCATGTAACATCATCAGTTTGTATCATAAGATTCCACATGTACACTTTAGTCAGATATGTGTATCTATGACAGATGTATGTTTATCTTGCTGTTCTCTTCTCTTCTCTCTTTGCTGTTCTCTTCTCTCTTTCTTCTGTCTGTACCCGGCTGGCCTTAGGCAGATGGGTCCCTCCATATGAGCTGGGTTCTGCTTGAGGTTTCTTCCTGTTAAAAGGGAGTTTTTCCTTGCCACCGTTGCCTTCAGGCTTGCTCTGGGGGTTTCAGGCCGGGTTTTTGTAAAGCGTCTTGAGACGATTTGTATTGTTATTGACGCTATATAAATAAAATTGAATTGAATTGAATTAATGTGGTGGAGAGCAAAACAGCCGTTTCAGAGCGAGAGGATGCTTTTTTTGCACATTTCGACGTAAAAAGGCCCTGTCCTCACTGAATATTGAGCTGCAATGTGTGATTTGGATGAGGTCTTATCATGACAAGCTCGCATGGGATGTGTAATGAGGGAAAAAGCATGATTTTTATCCTCCACGAGAGGGGCCCTGACAGCGCCCCATTCATCCGGCTGAACGCGCACCCTCGCCGGCTTCCACTGCTCGGGCGAGCCGCTAGGATGGCTCTGCCCCACCGGTCCCGTTCCAAGCCAGCTGCCTGCTTGAAACTGCACAATATGCTCACAAGCACCCTCTTCTTCACATGTAGAGGCAAGAAAGAGGCAGAATCGGTCTAATTCGGCCAGTCTGACAGTTAATGTGGTGGAGAGCAAAACAGCCGTTTCAGAGCGAGAGGATGCTTTTTTTGCACATTTCGACGTAAAAAGGCCTTGTCCTCACTGAATATTGAGCTGCAATGTGTGATTTGGATGAGGTCTTATCATGACAAGCTCGCATGGGATGTGTAATGAGGGAAAAAGCATGATTTTTATCCTCCACGAGAGGGGCCCTGACAGCGCCCCATTCATCCGGCTGAACGCGCACCCTCGCCGGCTTCCACTGCTCGGGCGAGCCGCTAGGATGGCTCTGCCCCACCGGTCCCGTTCCAAGCCAGCTGCCTGCTTGAAACTGCACAATATGCTCACAAGCACCCTCTTCTTCACATGTAGAGGCAAGAAAGAGGCAGAATCGGTCTAATTCGGCCAGTCTGACAGTTAATGTGGTGGAGAGCAAAACAGCCGTTTCAGAGCGAGAGGATGCTTTTTTTGCACATTTCGACGTAAAAAGGCCCTGTCCTCACTGAATATTGAGCTGCAATGTGTGATTTGGATGAGGTCTTATCATGACAAGCTCGCATGGGATGTGTAATGAGGGAAAAAGCATGATTTTTATCCTCCACGAGAGGGGCCCTGACAGCGCCCCATTCATCCGGCTGAACGCGCACCCTCGCCGGCTTCCACTGCTCGGGCGAGCCGCTAGGATGGCTCTGCCCCACCGGTCCCGTTCCAAGCCAGCTGCCTGCTTGAAACTGCACAATATGCTCACAAGCACCCTCTTCTTCACATGTAGAGGCAAGAAAGAGGCAGAATCGGTCTAATTCGGCCAGTCTGACAGTTAATGTGGTGGAGAGCAAAACAGCCGTTTCAGAGCGAGAGGATGCTTTTTTTGCACATTTCGACGTAAAAAGGCCCTGTCCTCACTGAATATTGAGCTGCAATGTGTGATTTGGATGAGGTCTTATCATGACAAGCTCGCATGGGATGTGTAATGAGGGAAAAAGCATGATTTTTATCCTCCACGAGAGGGGCCCTGACAGCGCCCCATTCATCCGGCTGAACGCGCACCCTCGCCGGCTTCCACTGCTCGGGCGAGCCGCTAGGATGGCTCTGCCCCACCGGTCCCGTTCCAAGCCAGCTGCCTGCTTGAAACTGCACAATATGCTCACAAGCACCCTCTTCTTCACATGTAGAGGCAAGAAAGAGGCAGAATCGGTCTAATTCGGCCAGTCTGACAGACAGTTAATGTGGTGGAGAGCAAAACAGCCGTTTCAGAGCGAGAGGATGCTTTTTTTGCACATTTCGACGTAAAAAGGCCCTGTCCTCACTGAATATTGAGCTGCAATGTGTGATTTGGATGAGGTCTTATCATGACAAGCTCGCATGGGATGTGTAATGAGGGAAAAAGCATGATTTTTATCCTCCACGAGAGGGGCCCTGACAGCGCCCCATTCATCCGGCTGAACGCGCACCCTCGCCGGCTTCCACTGCTCGGGCGAGCCGCTAGGATGGCTCTGCCCCACCGGTCCCGTTCCAAGCCAGCTGCCTGCTTGAAACTGCACAATATGCTCACAAGCACCCTCTTCTTCACATGTAGAGGCAAGAAAGAGGCAGAATCGGTCTAATTCGGCCAGTCTGACAGTTAATGTGGTGGAGAGCAAAACAGCCGTTTCAGAGCGAGAGGATGCTTTTTTTGCACATTTCGACGTAAAAAGGCCCTGTCCTCACTGAATATTGAGCTGCAATGTGTGATTTGGATGAGGTCTTATCATGACAAGCTCGCATGGGATGTGTAATGAGGGAAAAAGCATGATTTTTATCCTCCACGAGAGGGGCCCTGACAGCGCCCCATTCATCCGGCTGAACGCGCACCCTCGCCGGCTTCCACTGCTCGGGCGAGCCGCTAGGATGGCTCTGCCCCACCGGTCCCGTTCCAAGCCAGCTGCCTGCTTGAAACTGCACAATATGCTCACAAGCACCCTCTTCTTCACATGTAGAGGCAAGAAAGAGGCAGAATCGGTCTAATTCGGCCAGTCTGACAGTTAATGTGGTGGAGAGCAAAACAGCCGTTTCAGAGCGAGAGGATGCTTTTTTTGCACATTTCGACGTAAAAAGGCCCTGTCCTCACTGAATATTGAGCTGCAATGTGTGATTTGGATGAGGTCTTATCATGACAAGCTCGCATGGGATGTGTAATGAGGGAAAAAGCATGATTTTTATCCTCCACGAGAGGGGCCCTGACAGCGCCCCATTCATCCGGCTGAACGCGCACCCTCGCCGGCTTCCACTGCTCGGGCGAGCCGCTAGGATGGCTCTGCCCCACCGGTCCCGTTCCAAGCCAGCTGCCTGCTTGAAACTGCACAATATGCTCACAAGCACCCTCTTCTTCACATGTAGAGGCAAGAAAGAGGCAGAATCGGTCTAATTCGGCCAGTCTGACAGTTAATGTGGTGGAGAGCAAAACAGCCGTTTCAGAGCGAGAGGATGCTTTTTTTGCACATTTCGACGTAAAAAGGCCCTGTCCTCACTGAATATTGAGCTGCAATGTGTGATTTGGATGAGGTCTTATCATGACAAGCTCGCATGGGATGTGTAATGAGGGAAAAAGCATGATTTTTATCCTCCACGAGAGGGGCCCTGACAGCGCCCCATTCATCCGGCTGAACGCGCACCCTCGCCGGCTTCCACTGCTCGGGCGAGCCGCTAGGATGGCTCTGCCCCACCGGTCCCGTTCCAAGCCAGCTGCCTGCTTGAAACTGCACAATATGCTCACAAGCACCCTCTTCTTCACATGTAGAGGCAAGAAAGAGGCAGAATCGGTCTAATTCGGCCAGTCTGACAGTTAATGTGGTGGAGAGCAAAACAGCCGTTTCAGAGCGAGAGGATGCTTTTTTTGCCCATTTCGACGTAAAAAGGCCCTGTCCTCACTGAATATTGAGCTGCAATGTGTGATTTGGATGAGGTCTTATCATGACAAGCTCGCATGGGATGTGTAATGAGGGAAAAAGCATGATTTTTATCCTCCACGAGAGGGGCCCTGACAGCGCCCCATTCATCCGGCTGAACGCGCACCCTCGCCGGCTTCCACTGCTCGGGCGAGCCGCTAGGATGGCTCTGCCCCACCGGTCCCGTTCCAAGCCAGCTGCCTGCTTGAAACTGCACAATATGCTCACAAGCACCCTCTTCTTCACATGTAGAGGCAAGAAAGAGGCAGAATCGGTCTAATTCGGCCAGTCTGACAGTTAATGTGGTGGAGAGCAAAACAGCCGTTTCAGAGCGAGAGGATGCTTTTTTTGCCCATTTCGACGTAAAAAGGCCCTGTCCTCACTGAATATTGAGCTGCAATGTGTGATTTGGATGAGGTCTTATCATGACAAGCTCGCATGGGATGTGTAATGAGGGAAAAAGCATGATTTTTATCCTCCACGAGAGGGGCCCTGACAGCGCCCCATTCATCCGGCTGAACGCGCACCCTCGCCGGCTTCCACTGCTCGGGCGAGCCGCTAGGATGGCTCTGCCCCACCGGTCCCGTTCCAAGCCAGCTGCCTGCTTGAAACTGCACAATATGCTCACAAGCACCCTCTTCTTCACATGTAGAGGCAAGAAAGAGGCAGAATCGGTCTAATTCGGCCAGTCTGACAGTTAATGTGGTGGAGAGCAAAACAGCCGTTTCAGAGCGAGAGGATGCTTTTTTTGCACATTTCGACGTAAAAAGGCCCTGTCCTCACTGAATATTGAGCTGCAATGTGTGATTTGGATGAGGTCTTATCATGACAAGCTCGCATGGGATGTGTAATGAGGGAAAAAGCATGATTTTTATCCTCCACGAGAGGGGCCCTGACAGCGCCCCATTCATCCGGCTGAACGCGCACCCTCGCCGGCTTCCACTGCTCGGGCGAGCCGCTAGGATGGCTCTGCCCCACCGGTCCCGTTCCAAGCCAGCTGCCTGCTTGAAACTGCACAATATGCTCACAAGCACCCTCTTCTTCACATGTAGAGGCAAGAAAGAGGCAGAATCGGTCTAATTCGGCCAGTCTGACAGTTAATGTGGTGGAGAGCAAAACAGCCGTTTCAGAGCGAGAGGATGCTTTTTTTGCACATTTCGACGTAAAAAGGCCCTGTCCTCACTGAATATTGAGCTGCAATGTGTGATTTGGATGAGGTCTTATCATGACAAGCTCGCATGGGATGTGTAATGAGGGAAAAAGCATGATTTTTATCCTCCACGAGAGGGGCCCTGACAGCGCCCCATTCATCCGGCTGAACGCGCACCCTCGCCGGCTTCCACTGCTCGGGCGAGCCGCTAGGATGGCTCTGCCCCACCGGTCCCGTTCCAAGCCAGCTGCCTGCTTGAAACTGCACAATATGCTCACAAGCACCCTCTTCTTCACATGTAGAGGCAAGAAAGAGGCAGAATCGGTCTAATTCGGCCAGTCTGACAGTTAACCTTGGTGTTATATTTGATGAGGATATGTCCTTTAAATGTCACATAAAGCAAGTGACCAGGACTGCCTTCTTTCACCTGCGTAATATCGTCAAAATTAGGAACATCCTGTCTCAGAGTGATGCTGAAAAACTAGTTCATGCATTTGTGTCGTCCAGACTGGATTATTGTAATTCATTACTGTCTGGCTGTCCAAATAGCTCTTTAAAAAGCCTCCAGTTGATTCAAAATGCCGCAGCAAGAGCATTGACAGGAATTAGCAAGAGAGATCATATTACTCCAGTTTTAGCTTCTCTTCACTGGCTCCCTTTAAAGTCTAGAATAGAATTTAAAATCCTCCTCCTTACATACAAGGCCCTTAAAGGCCTAGCTCCATCGTATCTTAAAGACCTTATTGTACCATATCATCCCAGCAGATCACTTCGGTCTGAAAGTGCAGGCCTACTTGTGGTTCCTAGAATTTCAAAAAGTAGAATGGGAGGTAGAGCTTTCAGCTATCAGGCTCCTCTCCTATGGAACCAGCTCCCAGTTTGGGTTCGGGAGAAAGACACTCTCTCTATTTTTAAGGTCAGGCTTAAGACTTTCCTTTTTGATCAGGCTTATAGTTAGGGCTGGACTAAACCATCCCTTAGTTATGCTGCTATAGGTCTAGGCTGCTGGGGGACGATGCACCAAACACATGTCCTCCTTCTTTCTTCTCTCTCCTCTCTCGCATCCTCCACTTTCTTTTCTCTGGCACAGAGCTCTTGCCCTCTAATTTCCTATATACTACTAGTCATACAATTCTGTGCTATTACTATGTAGAATGTTTACTGCTGTGTGTGTCCCACCCCCCTTCCCCCCCCTTCCCCCCTCTTCCCCCCCTTCCCCCCTCTTCTTGTGAGTATCTCTGGCCTGGAGTGGTGTGTTTCCTGTGGAGCTCTATACTACATCTGTTGTCGTGGTCTCATCAGCCTGCCTAGTCTTCATGGAATCCTGAAGTTATCCACTCCTACCTGAATGAACAATTCTCCAACCTGCCTATGATTCCTCTTACATTTTCAAACTGTCATGTAACATCATCAGTTTGTATCATAAGATTCCACATGTACACTTTAGTCAGATATGTGTATCTATGACAGATGTATGTTTATCTTGCTGTTCTCTTCTCTTCTCTCTTTGCTGTTCTCTTCTCTCTTTCTTCTGTCTGTACCCGGCTGGCCTTAGGCAGATGGGTCCCTCCATATGAGCTGGGTTCTGCTTGAGGTTTCTTCCTGTTAAAAGGGAGTTTTTCCTTGCCACCGTTGCCTTCAGGCTTGCTCTGGGGGTTTCAGGCCGGGTTTTTGTAAAGCGTCTTGAGACGATTTGTATTGTTATTGACGCTATATAAATAAAATTGAATTGAATTGAATTAATGTGGTGGAGAGCAAAACAGCCGTTTCAGAGCGAGAGGATGCTTTTTTTGCACATTTCGACGTAAAAAGGCCCTGTCCTCACTGAATATTGAGCTGCAATGTGTGATTTGGATGAGGTCTTATCATGACAAGCTCGCATGGGATGTGTAATGAGGGAAAAAGCATGATTTTTATCCTCCACGAGAGGGGCCCTGACAGCGCCCCATTCATCCGGCTGAACGCGCACCCTCGCCGGCTTCCACTGCTCGGGCGAGCCGCTAGGATGGCTCTGCCCCACCGGTCCCGTTCCAAGCCAGCTGCCTGCTTGAAACTGCACAATATGCTCACAAGCACCCTCTTCTTCACATGTAGAGGCAAGAAAGAGGCAGAATCGGTCTAATTCGGCCAGTCTGACAGTTAATGTGGTGGAGAGCAAAACAGCCGTTTCAGAGCGAGAGGATGCTTTTTTTGCACATTTCGACGTAAAAAGGCCCTGTCCTCACTGAATATTGAGCTGCAATGTGTGATTTGGATGAGGTCTTATCATGACAAGCTCGCATGGGATGTGTAATGAGGGAAAAAGCATGATTTTTATCCTCCACGAGAGGGGCCCTGACAGCGCCCCATTCATCCGGCTGAACGCGCACCCTCGCCGGCTTCCACTGCTCGGGCGAGCCGCTAGGATGGCTCTGCCCCACCGGTCCCGTTCCAAGCCAGCTGCCTGCTTGAAACTGCACAATATGCTCACAAGCACCCTCTTCTTCACATGTAGAGGCAAGAAAGAGGCAGAATCGGTCTAATTCGGCCAGTCTGACAGTTAATGTGGTGGAGAGCAAAACAGCCGTTTCAGAGCGAGAGGATGCTTTTTTTGCACATTTCGACGTAAAAAGGCCCTGTCCTCACTGAATATTGAGCTGCAATGTGTGATTTGGATGAGGTCTTATCATGACAAGCTCGCATGGGATGTGTAATGAGGGAAAAAGCATGATTTTTATCCTCCACGAGAGGGGCCCTGACAGCGCCCCATTCATCCGGCTGAACGCGCACCCTCGCCGGCTACCACTGCTCGGGCGAGCCGCTAGGATGGCTCTGCCCCACCGGTCCCGTTCCAAGCCAGCTGCCTGCTTGAAACTGCACAATATGCTCACAAGCACCCTCTTCTTCACATGTAGAGGCAAGAAAGAGGCAGAATCGGTCTAATTCGGCCAGTCTGACAGTTAATGTGGTGGAGAGCAAAACAGCCGTTTCAGAGCGAGAGGATGCTTTTTTTGCACATTTCGACGTAAAAAGGCCCTGTCCTCACTGAATATTGAGCTGCAATGTGTGATTTGGATGAGGTCTTATCATGACAAGCTCGCATGGGATGTGTAATGAGGGAAAAAGCATGATTTTTATCCTCCACGAGAGGGGCCCTGACAGCGCCCCATTCATCCGGCTGAACGCGCACCCTCGCCGGCTTCCACTGCTCGGGCGAGCCGCTAGGATGGCTCTGCCCCACCGGTCCCGTTCCAAGCCAGCTGCCTGCTTGAAACTGCACAATATGCTCACAAGCACCCTCTTCTTCACATGTAGAGGCAAGAAAGAGGCAGAATCGGTCTAATTCGGCCAGTCTGACAGTTAATGTGGTGGAGAGCAAAACAGCCGTTTCAGAGCGAGAGGATGCTTTTTTTGCACATTTCGACGTAAAAAGGCCCTGTCCTCACTGAATATTGAGCTGCAATGTGTGATTTGGATGAGGTCTTATCATGACAAGCTCGCATGGGATGTGTAATGAGGGAAAAAGCATGATTTTTATCCTCCACGAGAGGGGCCCTGACAGCGCCCCATTCATCCGGCTGAACGCGCACCCTCGCCGGCTTCCACTGCTCGGGCGAGCCGCTAGGATGGCTCTGCCCCACCGGTCCCGTTCCAAGCCAGCTGCCTGCTTGAAACTGCACAATATGCTCACAAGCACCCTCTTCTTCACATGTAGAGGCAAGAAAGAGGCAGAATCGGTCTAATTCGGCCAGTCTGACAGTTAATGTGGTGGAGAGCAAAACAGCCGTTTCAGAGCGAGAGGATGCTTTTTTTGCACATTTCGACGTAAAAAGGCCCTGTCCTCACTGAATATTGAGCTGCAATGTGTGATTTGGATGAGGTCTTATCATGACAAGCTCGCATGGGATGTGTAATGAGGGAAAAAGCATGATTTTTATCCTCCACGAGAGGGGCCCTGACAGCGCCCCATTCATCCGGCTGAACGCGCACCCTCGCCGGCTTCCACTGCTCGGGCGAGCCGCTAGGATGGCTCTGCCCCACCGGTCCCGTTCCAAGCCAGCTGCCTGCTTGAAACTGCACAATATGCTCACAAGCACCCTCTTCTTCACATGTAGAGGCAAGAAAGAGGCAGAATCGGTCTAATTCGGCCAGTCTGACAGTTAATGTGGTGGAGAGCAAAACAGCCGTTTCAGAGCGAGAGGATGCTTTTTTTGCACATTTCGACGTAAAAAGGCCCTGTCCTCACTGAATATTGAGCTGCAATGTGTGATTTGGATGAGGTCTTATCATGACAAGCTCGCATGGGATGTGTAATGAGGGAAAAAGCATGATTTTTATCCTCCACGAGAGGGGCCCTGACAGCGCCCCATTCATCCGGCTGAACGCGCACCCTCGCCGGCTTCCACTGCTCGGGCGAGCCGCTAGGATGGCTCTGCCCCACCGGTCCCGTTCCAAGCCAGCTGCCTGCTTGAAACTGCACAATATGCTCACAAGCACCCTCTTCTTCACATGTAGAGGCAAGAAAGAGGCAGAATCGGTCTAATTCGGCCAGTCTGACAGTTAATGTGGTGGAGAGCAAAACAGCCGTTTCAGAGCGAGAGGATGCTTTTTTTGCACATTTCGACGTAAAAAGGCCCTGTCCTCACTGAATATTGAGCTGCAATGTGTGATTTGGATGAGGTCTTATCATGACAAGCTCGCATGGGATGTGTAATGAGGGAAAAAGCATGATTTTTATCCTCCACGAGAGGGGCCCTGACAGCGCCCCATTCATCCGGCTGAACGCGCACCCTCGCCGGCTTCCACTGCTCGGGCGAGCCGCTAGGATGGCTCTGCCCCACCGGTCCCGTTCCAAGCCAGCTGCCTGCTTGAAACTGCACAATATGCTCACAAGCACCCTCTTCTTCACATGTAGAGGCAAGAAAGAGGCAGAATCGGTCTAATTCGGCCAGTCTGACAGTTAACCTTGGTGTTATATTTGATGAGGATATGTCCTTTAAATGTCACATAAAGCAAGTGACCAGGACTGCCTTCTTTCACCTGCGTAATATCGTCAAAATTAGGAACATCCTGTCTCAGAGTGATGCTGAAAAACTAGTTCATGCATTTGTGTCGTCCAGACTGGATTATTGTAATTCATTACTGTCTGGCTGTCCAAATAGCTCTTTAAAAAGCCTCCAGTTGATTCAAAATGCCGCAGCAAGAGCATTGACAGGAATTAGCAAGAGAGATCATATTACTCCAGTTTTAGCTTCTCTTCACTGGCTCCCTTTAAAGTCTAGAATAGAATTTAAAATCCTCCTCCTTACATACAAGGCCCTTAAAGGCCTAGCTCCATCGTATCTTAAAGACCTTATTGTACCATATCATCCCAGCAGATCACTTCGGTCTGAAAGTGCAGGCCTACTTGTGGTTCCTAGAATTTCAAAAAGTAGAATGGGAGGTAGAGCTTTCAGCTATCAGGCTCCTCTCCTATGGAACCAGCTCCCAGTTTGGGTTCGGGAGGCAGACACTCTCTCTATTTTTAAGGTCAGGCTTAAGACTTTCCTTTTTGATCAGGCTTATAGTTAGGGCTGGACTAAACCATCCCTTAGTTATGCTGCTATAGGTCTAGGCTGCTGGGGGACGATGCACCAAACACATGTCCTCCTTCTTTCTTCTCTCTCCTCTCTCGCATCCTCCACTTTCTTTTCTCTGGCACAGAGCTCTTGCCCTCTAATTTCCTATATACTACTAGTCATACAATTCTGTGCTATTACTATGTAGAATGTTTACTGCTGTGTGTGTCCCACCCCCCTTCCCCCCCCTTCCCCCCTCTTCCCCCCCTTCCCCCCTCTTCTTGTGAGTATCTCTGGCCTGGAGTGGTGTGTTTCCTGTGGAGCTCTATACTACATCTGTTGTCGTGGTCTCATCAGCCTGCCTAGTCTTCATGGAATCCTGAAGTTATCCACTCCTACCTGAATGAACAATTCTCCAACCTGCCTATGATTCCTCTTACATTTTCAAACTGTCATGTAACATCATCAGTTTGTATCATAAGATTCCACATGTACACTTTAGTCAGATATGTGTATCTATGACAGATGTATGTTTATCTTGCTGTTCTCTTCTCTTCTCTCTTTGCTGTTCTCTTCTCTCTTTCTTCTGTCTGTACCCGGCTGGCCTTAGGCAGATGGGTCCCTCCATATGAGCTGGGTTCTGCTTGAGGTTTCTTCCTGTTAAAAGGGAGTTTTTCCTTGCCACCGTTGCCTTCAGGCTTGCTCTGGGGGTTTCAGGCCGGGTTTTTGTAAAGCGTCTTGAGACGATTTGTATTGTTATTGACGCTATATAAATAAAATTGAATTGAATTGAATTAATGTGGTGGAGAGCAAAACAGCCGTTTCAGAGCGAGAGGATGCTTTTTTTGCACATTTCGACGTAAAAAGGCCCTGTCCTCACTGAATATTGAGCTGCAATGTGTGATTTGGATGAGGTCTTATCATGACAAGCTCGCATGGGATGTGTAATGAGGGAAAAAGCATGATTTTTATCCTCCACGAGAGGGGCCCTGACAGCGCCCCATTCATCCGGCTGAACGCGCACCCTCGCCGGCTTCCACTGCTCGGGCGAGCCGCTAGGATGGCTCTGCCCCACCGGTCCCGTTCCAAGCCAGCTGCCTGCTTGAAACTGCACAATATGCTCACAAGCACCCTCTTCTTCACATGTAGAGGCAAGAAAGAGGCAGAATCGGTCTAATTCGGCCAGTCTGACAGTTAATGTGGTGGAGAGCAAAACAGCCGTTTCAGAGCGAGAGGATGCTTTTTTTGCACATTTCGACGTAAAAAGGCCCTGTCCTCACTGAATATTGAGCTGCAATGTGTGATTTGGATGAGGTCTTATCATGACAAGCTCGCATGGGATGTGTAATGAGGGAAAAAGCATGATTTTTATCCTCCACGAGAGGGGCCCTGACAGCGCCCCATTCATCCGGCTGAACGCGCACCCTCGCCGGCTTCCACTGCTCGGGCGAGCCGCTAGGATGGCTCTGCCCCACCGGTCCCGTTCCAAGCCAGCTGCCTGCTTGAAACTGCACAATATGCTCACAAGCACCCTCTTCTTCACATGTAGAGGCAAGAAAGAGGCAGAATCGGTCTAATTCGGCCAGTCTGACAGTTAACCTTGGTGTTATATTTGATGAGGATATGTCCTTTAAATGTCACATAAAGCAAGTGACCAGGACTGCCTTCTTTCACCTGCGTAATATCGTCAAAATTAGGAACATCCTGTCTCAGAGTGATGCTGAAAAACTAGTTCATGCATTTGTGTCGTCCAGACTGGATTATTGTAATTCATTACTGTCTGGCTGTCCAAATAGCTCTTTAAAAAGCCTCCAGTTGATTCAAAATGCCGCAGCAAGAGCATTGACAGGAATTAGCAAGAGAGATCATATTACTCCAGTTTTAGCTTCTCTTCACTGGCTCCCTTTAAAGTCTAGAATAGAATTTAAAATCCTCCTCCTTACATACAAGGCCCTTAAAGGCCTAGCTCCATCGTATCTTAAAGACCTTATTGTACCATATCATCCCAGCAGATCACTTCGGTCTGAAAGTGCAGGCCTACTTGTGGTTCCTAGAATTTCAAAAAGTAGAATGGGAGGTAGAGCTTTCAGCTATCAGGCTCCTCTCCTATGGAACCAGCTCCCAGTTTGGGTTCGGGAGGCAGACACTCTCTCTATTTTTAAGGTCAGGCTTAAGACTTTCCTTTTTGATCAGGCTTATAGTTAGGGCTGGACTAAACCATCCCTTAGTTATGCTGCTATAGGTCTAGGCTGCTGGGGGACGATGCACCAAACACATGTCCTCCTTCTTTCTTCTCTCTCCTCTCTCGCATCCTCCACTTTCTTTTCTCTGGCACAGAGCTCTTGCCCTCTAATTTCCTATATACTACTAGTCATACAATTCTGTGCTATTACTATGTAGAATGTTTACTGCTGTGTGTGTCCCACCCCCCTTCCCCCCCCCTTCCCCCCTCTTCCCCCCCTTCCCCCCTCTTCTTGTGAGTATCTCTGGCCTGGAGTGGTGTGTTTCCTGTGGAGCTCTATACTACATCTGTTGTCGTGGTCTCATCAGCCTGCCTAGTCTTCATGGAATCCTGAAGTTATCCACTCCTACCTGAATGAACAATTCTCCAACCTGCCTATGATTCCTCTTACATTTTCAAACTGTCATGTAACATCATCAGTTTGTATCATAAGATTCCACATGTACACTTTAGTCAGATATGTGTATCTATGACAGATGTATGTTTATCTTGCTGTTCTCTTCTCTTCTCTCTTTGCTGTTCTCTTCTCTCTTTCTTCTGTCTGTACCCGGCTGGCCTTAGGCAGATGGGTCCCTCCATATGAGCTGGGTTCTGCTTGAGGTTTCTTCCTGTTAAAAGGGAGTTTTTCCTTGCCACCGTTGCCTTCAGGCTTGCTCTGGGGGTTTCAGGCCGGGTTTTTGTAAAGCGTCTTGAGACGATTTGTATTGTTATTGACGCTATATAAATAAAATTGAATTGAATTGAATTAATGTGGTGGAGAGCAAAACAGCCGTTTCAGAGCGAGAGGATGCTTTTTTTGCACATTTCGACGTAAAAAGGCCCTGTCCTCACTGAATATTGAGCTGCAATGTGTGATTTGGATGAGGTCTTATCATGACAAGCTCGCATGGGATGTGTAATGAGGGAAAAAGCATGATTTTTATCCTCCACGAGAGGGGCCCTGACAGCGCCCCATTCATCCGGCTGAACGCGCACCCTCGCCGGCTTCCACTGCTCGGGCGAGCCGCTAGGATGGCTCTGCCCCACCGGTCCCGTTCCAAGCCAGCTGCCTGCTTGAAACTGCACAATATGCTCACAAGCACCCTCTTCTTCACATGTAGAGGCAAGAAAGAGGCAGAATCGGTCTAATTCGGCCAGTCTGACAGTTAATGTGGTGGAGAGCAAAACAGCCGTTTCAGAGCGAGAGGATGCTTTTTTTGCACATTTCGACGTAAAAAGGCCCTGTCCTCACTGAATATTGAGCTGCAATGTGTGATTTGGATGAGGTCTTATCATGACAAGCTCGCATGGGATGTGTAATGAGGGAAAAAGCATGATTTTTATCCTCCACGAGAGGGGCCCTGACAGCGCCCCATTCATCCGGCTGAACGCGCACCCTCGCCGGCTTCCACTGCTCGGGCGAGCCGCTAGGATGGCTCTGCCCCACCGGTCCCGTTCCAAGCCAGCTGCCTGCTTGAAACTGCACAATATGCTCACAAGCACCCTCTTCTTCACATGTAGAGTCAAGAAAGAGGCAGAATCGGTCTAATTCGGCCAGTCTGACAGTTAACCTTGGTGTTATATTTGATGAGGATATGTCCTTTAAATGTCACATAAAGCAAGTGACCAGGACTGCCTTCTTTCACCTGCGTAATATCGTCAAAATTAGGAACATCCTGTCTCAGAGTGATGCTGAAAAACTAGTTCATGCATTTGTGTCGTCCAGACTGGATTATTGTAATTCATTACTGTCTGGCTGTCCAAATAGCTCTTTAAAAAGCCTCCAGTTGATTCAAAATGCCGCAGCAAGAGCATTGACAGGAATTAGCAAGAGAGATCATATTACTCCAGTTTTAGCTTCTCTTCACTGGCTCCCTTTAAAGTCTAGAATAGAATTTAAAATCCTCCTCCTTACATACAAGGCCCTTAAAGGCCTAGCTCCATCGTATCTTAAAGACCTTATTGTACCATATCATCCCAGCAGATCACTTCGGTCTGAAAGTGCAGGCCTACTTGTGGTTCCTAGAATTTCAAAAAGTAGAATGGGAGGTAGAGCTTTCAGCTATCAGGCTCCTCTCCTATGGAACCAGCTCCCAGTTTGGGTTTGGGAGGCAGACACTCTCTCTATTTTTAAGGTCAGGCTTAAGACTTTCCTTTTTGATCAGGCTTATAGTTAGGGCTGGACTAAACCATCCCTTAGTTATGCTGCTATAGGTCTAGGCTGCTGGGGGACGATGCACCAAACACATGTCCTCCTTCTTTCTTCTCTCTCCTCTCTCGCATCCTCCACTTTCTTTTCTCTGGCACAGAGCTCTTGCCCTCTAATTTCCTATATACTACTAGTCATACAATTCTGTGCTATTACTATGTAGAATGTTTACTGCTGTGTGTGTCCCACCCCCCTTCCCCCCCCTTCCCCCCTCTTCCCCCCCTTCCCCCCTCTTCTTGTGAGTATCTCTGGCCTGGAGTGGTGTGTTTCCTGTGGAGCTCTATACTACATCTGTTGTCGTGGTCTCATCAGCCTGCCTAGTCTTCATGGAATCCTGAAGTTATCCACTCCTACCTGAATGAACAATTCTCCAACCTGCCTATGATTCCTCTTACATTTTCAAACTGTCATGTAACATCATCAGTTTGTATCATAAGATTCCACATGTACACTTTAGTCAGATATGTGTATCTATGACAGATGTATGTTTATCTTGCTGTTCTCTTCTCTTCTCTCTTTGCTGTTCTCTTCTCTCTTTCTTCTGTCTGTACCCGGCTGGCCTTAGGCAGATGGGTCCCTCCATATGAGCTGGGTTCTGCTTGAGGTTTCTTCCTGTTAAAAGGGAGTTTTTCCTTGCCACCGTTGCCTTCAGGCTTGCTCTGGGGGTTTCAGGCCGGGTTTTTGTAAAGCGTCTTGAGACGATTTGTATTGTTATTGACGCTATATAAATAAAATTGAATTGAATTGAATTAATGTGGTGGAGAGCAAAACAGCCGTTTCAGAGCGAGAGGATGCTTTTTTTGCACATTTCGACGTAAAAAGGCCCTGTCCTCACTGAATATTGAGCTGCAATGTGTGATTTGGATGAGGTCTTATCATGACAAGCTCGCATGGGATGTGTAATGAGGGAAAAAGCATGATTTTTATCCTCCACGAGAGGGGCCCTGACAGCGCCCCATTCATCCGGCTGAACGCGCACCCTCGCCGGCTTCCACTGCTCGGGCGAGCCGCTAGGATGGCTCTGCCCCACCGGTCCCGTTCCAAGCCAGCTGCCTGCTTGAAACTGCACAATATGCTCACAAGCACCCTCTTCTTCACATGTAGAGGCAAGAAAGAGGCAGAATCGGTCTAATTCGGCCAGTCTGACAGTTAATGTGGTGGAGAGCAAAACAGCCGTTTCAGAGCGAGAGGATGCTTTTTTTGCACATTTCGACGTAAAAAGGCCCTGTCCTCACTGAATATTGAGCTGCAATGTGTGATTTGGATGAGGTCTTATCATGACAAGCTCGCATGGGATGTGTAATGAGGGAAAAAGCATGATTTTTATCCTCCACGAGAGGGGCCCTGACAGCGCCCCATTCATCCGGCTGAACGCGCACCCTCGCCGGCTTCCACTGCTCGGGCGAGCCGCTAGGATGGCTCTGCCCCACCGGTCCCGTTCCAAGCCAGCTGCCTGCTTGAAACTGCACAATATGCTCACAAGCACCCTCTTCTTCACATGTAGAGGCAAGAAAGAGGCAGAATCGGTCTAATTCGGCCAGTCTGACAGTTAACCTTGGTGTTATATTTGATGAGGATATGTCCTTTAAATGTCACATAAAGCAAGTGACCAGGACTGCCTTCTTTCACCTGCGTAATATCGTCAAAATTAGGAACATCCTGTCTCAGAGTGATGCTGAAAAACTAGTTCATGCATTTGTGTCGTCCAGACTGGATTATTGTAATTCATTACTGTCTGGCTGTCCAAATAGCTCTTTAAAAAGCCTCCAGTTGATTCAAAATGCCGCAGCAAGAGCATTGACAGGAATTAGCAAGAGAGATCATATTACTCCAGTTTTAGCTTCTCTTCACTGGCTCCCTTTAAAGTCTAGAATAGAATTTAAAATCCTCCTCCTTACATACAAGGCCCTTAAAGGCCTAGCTCCATCGTATCTTAAAGACCTTATTGTACCATATCATCCCAGCAGATCACTTCGGTCTGAAAGTGCAGGCCTACTTGTGGTTCCTAGAATTTCAAAAAGTAGAATGGGAGGTAGAGCTTTCAGCTATCAGGCTCCTCTCCTATGGAACCAGCTCCCAGTTTGGGTTTGGGAGGCAGACACTCTCTCTATTTTTAAGGTCAGGCTTAAGACTTTCCTTTTTGATCAGGCTTATAGTTAGGGCTGGACTAAACCATCCCTTAGTTATGCTGCTATAGGTCTAGGCTGCTGGGGGACGATGCACCAAACACATGTCCTCCTTCTTTCTTCTCTCTCCTCTCTCGCATCCTCCACTTTCTTTTCTCTGGCACAGAGCTCTTGCCCTCTAATTTCCTATATACTACTAGTCATACAATTCTGTGCTATTACTATGTAGAATGTTTACTGCTGTGTGTGTCCCACCCCCCTTCCCCCCCCTTCCCCCCTCTTCCCCCCCTTCCCCCCTCTTCTTGTGAGTATCTCTGGCCTGGAGTGGTGTGTTTCCTGTGGAGCTCTATACTACATCTGTTGTCGTGGTCTCATCAGCCTGCCTAGTCTTCATGGAATCCTGAAGTTATCCACTCCTACCTGAATGAACAATTCTCCAACCTGCCTATGATTCCTCTTACATTTTCAAACTGTCATGTAACATCATCAGTTTGTATCATAAGATTCCACATGTACACTTTAGTCAGATATGTGTATCTATGACAGATGTATGTTTATCTTGCTGTTCTCTTCTCTTCTCTCTTTGCTGTTCTCTTCTCTCTTTCTTCTGTCTGTACCCGGCTGGCCTTAGGCAGATGGGTCCCTCCATATGAGCTGGGTTCTGCTTGAGGTTTCTTCCTGTTAAAAGGGAGTTTTTCCTTGCCACCGTTGCCTTCAGGCTTGCTCTGGGGGTTTCAGGCCGGGTTTTTGTAAAGCGTCTTGAGACGATTTGTATTGTTATTGACGCTATATAAATAAAATTGAATTGAATTGAATTAATGTGGTGGAGAGCAAAACAGCCGTTTCAGAGCGAGAGGATGCTTTTTTTGCACATTTCGACGTAAAAAGGCCCTGTCCTCACTGAATATTGAGCTGCAATGTGTGATTTGGATGAGGTCTTATCATGACAAGCTCGCATGGGATGTGTAATGAGGGAAAAAGCATGATTTTTATCCTCCACGAGAGGGGCCCTGACAGCGCCCCATTCATCCGGCTGAACGCGCACCCTCGCCGGCTTCCACTGCTCGGGCGAGCCGCTAGGATGGCTCTGCCCCACCGGTCCCGTTCCAAGCCAGCTGCCTGCTTGAAACTGCACAATATGCTCACAAGCACCCTCTTCTTCACATGTAGAGGCAAGAAAGAGGCAGAATCGGTCTAATTCGGCCAGTCTGACAGTTAATGTGGTGGAGAGCAAAACAGCCGTTTCAGAGCGAGAGGATGCTTTTTTTGCACATTTCGACGTAAAAAGGCCCTGTCCTCACTGAATATTGAGCTGCAATGTGTGATTTGGATGAGGTCTTATCATGACAAGCTCGCATGGGATGTGTAATGAGGGAAAAAGCATGATTTTTATCCTCCACGAGAGGGGCCCTGACAGCGCCCCATTCATCCGGCTGAACGCGCACCCTCGCCGGCTTCCACTGCTCGGGCGAGCCGCTAGGATGGCTCTGCCCCACCGGTCCCGTTCCAAGCCAGCTGCCTGCTTGAAACTGCACAATATGCTCACAAGCACCCTCTTCTTCACATGTAGAGGCAAGAAAGAGGCAGAATCGGTCTAATTCGGCCAGTCTGACAGTTAATGTGGTGGAGAGCAAAACAGCCGTTTCAGAGCGAGAGGATGCTTTTTTTGCACATTTCGACGTAAAAAGGCCCTGTCCTCACTGAATATTGAGCTGCAATGTGTGATTTGGATGAGGTCTTATCATGACAAGCTCGCATGGGATGTGTAATGAGGGAAAAAGCATGATTTTTATCCTCCACGAGAGGGGCCCTGACAGCGCCCCATTCATCCGGCTGAACGCGCACCCTCGCCGGCTTCCACTGCTCGGGCGAGCCGCTAGGATGGCTCTGCCCCACCGGTCCCGTTCCAAGCCAGCTGCCTGCTTGAAACTGCACAATATGCTCACAAGCACCCTCTTCTTCACATGTAGAGGCAAGAAAGAGGCAGAATCGGTCTAATTCGGCCAGTCTGACAGTTAACCTTGGTGTTATATTTGATGAGGATATGTCCTTTAAATGTCACATAAAGCAAGTGACCAGGACTGCCTTCTTTCACCTGCGTAATATCGTCAAAATTAGGAACATCCTGTCTCAGAGTGATGCTGAAAAACTAGTTCATGCATTTGTGTCGTCCAGACTGGATTATTGTAATTCATTACTGTCTGGCTGTCCAAATAGCTCTTTAAAAAGCCTCCAGTTGATTCAAAATGCCGCAGCAAGAGCATTGACAGGAATTAGCAAGAGAGATCATATTACTCCAGTTTTAGCTTCTCTTCACTGGCTCCCTTTAAAGTCTAGAATAGAATTTAAAATCCTCCTCCTTACATACAAGGCCCTTAAAGGCCTAGCTCCATCGTATCTTAAAGACCTTATTGTACCATATCATCCCAGCAGATCACTTCGGTCTGAAAGTGCAGGCCTACTTGTGGTTCCTAGAATTTCAAAAAGTAGAATGGGAGGTAGAGCTTTCAGCTATCAGGCTCCTCTCCTATGGAACCAGCTCCCAGTTTGGGTTTGGGAGGCAGACACTCTCTCTATTTTTAAGGTCAGGCTTAAGACTTTCCTTTTTGATCAGGCTTATAGTTAGGGCTGGACTAAACCATCCCTTAGTTATGCTGCTATAGGTCTAGGCTGCTGGGGGACGATGCACCAAACACATGTCCTCCTTCTTTCTTCTCTCTCCTCTCTCGCATCCTCCACTTTCTTTTCTCTGGCACAGAGCTCTTGCCCTCTAATTTCCTATATACTACTAGTCATACAATTCTGTGCTATTACTATGTAGAATGTTTACTGCTGTGTGTGTCCCACCCCCCTTCCCCCCCCTTCCCCCCTCTTCCCCCCCTTCCCCCCTCTTCTTGTGAGTATCTCTGGCCTGGAGTGGTGTGTTTCCTGTGGAGCTCTATACTACATCTGTTGTCGTGGTCTCATCAGCCTGCCTAGTCTTCATGGAATCCTGAAGTTATCCACTCCTACCTGAATGAACAATTCTCCAACCTGCCTATGATTCCTCTTACATTTTCAAACTGTCATGTAACATCATCAGTTTGTATCATAAGATTCCACATGTACACTTTAGTCAGATATGTGTATCTATGACAGATGTATGTTTATCTTGCTGTTCTCTTCTCTTCTCTCTTTGCTGTTCTCTTCTCTCTTTCTTCTGTCTGTACCCGGCTGGCCTTAGGCAGATGGGTCCCTCCATATGAGCTGGGTTCTGCTTGAGGTTTCTTCCTGTTAAAAGGGAGTTTTTCCTTGCCACCGTTGCCTTCAGGCTTGCTCTGGGGGTTTCAGGCCGGGTTTTTGTAAAGCGTCTTGAGACGATTTGTATTGTTATTGACGCTATATAAATAAAATTGAATTGAATTGAATTAATGTGGTGGAGAGCAAAACAGCCGTTTCAGAGCGAGAGGATGCTTTTTTTGCACATTTCGACGTAAAAAGGCCCTGTCCTCACTGAATATTGAGCTGCAATGTGTGATTTGGATGAGGTCTTATCATGACAAGCTCGCATGGGATGTGTAATGAGGGAAAAAGCATGATTTTTATCCTCCACGAGAGGGGCCCTGACAGCGCCCCATTCATCCGGCTGAACGCGCACCCTCGCCGGCTTCCACTGCTCGGGCGAGCCGCTAGGATGGCTCTGCCCCACCGGTCCCGTTCCAAGCCAGCTGCCTGCTTGAAACTGCACAATATGCTCACAAGCACCCTCTTCTTCACATGTAGAGGCAAGAAAGAGGCAGAATCGGTCTAATTCGGCCAGTCTGACAGTTAATGTGGTGGAGAGCAAAACAGCCGTTTCAGAGCGAGAGGATGCTTTTTTTGCACATTTCGACGTAAAAAGGCCCTGTCCTCACTGAATATTGAGCTGCAATGTGTGATTTGGATGAGGTCTTATCATGACAAGCTCGCATGGGATGTGTAATGAGGGAAAAAGCATGATTTTTATCCTCCACGAGAGGGGCCCTGACAGCGCCCCATTCATCCGGCTGAACGCGCACCCTCGCCGGCTTCCACTGCTCGGGCGAGCCGCTAGGATGGCTCTGCCCCACCGGTCCCGTTCCAAGCCAGCTGCCTGCTTGAAACTGCACAATATGCTCACAAGCACCCTCTTCTTCACATGTAGAGGCAAGAAAGAGGCAGAATCGGTCTAATTCGGCCAGTCTGACAGTTAACCTTGGTGTTATATTTGATGAGGATATGTCCTTTAAATGTCACATAAAGCAAGTGACCAGGACTGCCTTCTTTCACCTGCGTAATATCGTCAAAATTAGGAACATCCTGTCTCAGAGTGATGCTGAAAAACTAGTTCATGCATTTGTGTCGTCCAGACTGGATTATTGTAATTCATTACTGTCTGGCTGTCCAAATAGCTCTTTAAAAAGCCTCCAGTTGATTCAAAATGCCGCAGCAAGAGCATTGACAGGAATTAGCAAGAGAGATCATATTACTCCAGTTTTAGCTTCTCTTCACTGGCTCCCTTTAAAGTCTAGAATAGAATTTAAAATCCTCCTCCTTACATACAAGGCCCTTAAAGGCCTAGCTCCATCGTATCTTAAAGACCTTATTGTACCATATCATCCCAGCAGATCACTTCGGTCTGAAAGTGCAGGCCTACTTGTGGTTCCTAGAATTTCAAAAAGTAGAATGGGAGGTAGAGCTTTCAGCTATCAGGCTCCTCTCCTATGGAACCAGCTCCCAGTTTGGGTTCGGGAGGCAGACACTCTCTCTATTTTTAAGGTCAGGCTTAAGACTTTCCTTTTTGATCAGGCTTATAGTTAGGGCTGGACTAAACCATCCCTTAGTTATGCTGCTATAGGTCTAGGCTGCTGGGGGACGATGCACCAAACACATGTCCTCCTTCTTTCTTCTCTCTCCTCTCTCGCATCCTCCACTTTCTTTTCTCTGGCACAGAGCTCTTGCCCTCTAATTTCCTATATACTACTAGTCATACAATTCTGTGCTATTACTATGTAGAATGTTTACTGCTGTGTGTGTCCCACCCCCCTTCCCCCCCCTTCCCCCCTCTTCCCCCCCTTCCCCCCTCTTCTTGTGAGTATCTCTGGCCTGGAGTGGTGTGTTTCCTGTGGAGCTCTATACTACATCTGTTGTCGTGGTCTCATCAGCCTGCCTAGTCTTCATGGAATCCTGAAGTTATCCACTCCTACCTGAATGAACAATTCTCCAACCTGCCTATGATTCCTCTTACATTTTCAAACTGTCATGTAACATCATCAGTTTGTATCATAAGATTCCACATGTACACTTTAGTCAGATATGTGTATCTATGACAGATGTATGTTTATCTTGCTGTTCTCTTCTCTTCTCTCTTTGCTGTTCTCTTCTCTCTTTCTTCTGTCTGTACCCGGCTGGCCTTAGGCAGATGGGTCCCTCCATATGAGCTGGGTTCTGCTTGAGGTTTCTTCCTGTTAAAAGGGAGTTTTTCCTTGCCACCGTTGCCTTCAGGCTTGCTCTGGGGGTTTCAGGCCGGGTTTTTGTAAAGCGTCTTGAGACGATTTGTATTGTTATTGACGCTATATAAATAAAATTGAATTGAATTGAATTAATGTGGTGGAGAGCAAAACAGCCGTTTCAGAGCGAGAGGATGCTTTTTTTGCACATTTCGACGTAAAAAGGCCCTGTCCTCACTGAATATTGAGCTGCAATGTGTGATTTGGATGAGGTCTTATCATGACAAGCTCGCATGGGATGTGTAATGAGGGAAAAAGCATGATTTTTATCCTCCACGAGAGGGGCCCTGACAGCGCCCCATTCATCCGGCTGAACGCGCACCCTCGCCGGCTTCCACTGCTCGGGCGAGCCGCTAGGATGGCTCTGCCCCACCGGTCCCGTTCCAAGCCAGCTGCCTGCTTGAAACTGCACAATATGCTCACAAGCACCCTCTTCTTCACATGTAGAGGCAAGAAAGAGGCAGAATCGGTCTAATTCGGCCAGTCTGACAGTTAATGTGGTGGAGAGCAAAACAGCCGTTTCAGAGCGAGAGGATGCTTTTTTTGCACATTTCGACGTAAAAAGGCCCTGTCCTCACTGAATATTGAGCTGCAATGTGTGATTTGGATGAGGTCTTATCATGACAAGCTCGCATGGGATGTGTAATGAGGGAAAAAGCATGATTTTTATCCTCCACGAGAGGGGCCCTGACAGCGCCCCATTCATCCGGCTGAACGCGCACCCTCGCCGGCTTCCACTGCTCGGGCGAGCCGCTAGGATGGCTCTGCCCCACCGGTCCCGTTCCAAGCCAGCTGCCTGCTTGAAACTGCACAATATGCTCACAAGCACCCTCTTCTTCACATGTAGAGGCAAGAAAGAGGCAGAATCGGTCTAATTCGGCCAGTCTGACAGTTAATGTGGTGGAGAGCAAAACAGCCGTTTCAGAGCGAGAGGATGCTTTTTTTGCACATTTCGACGTAAAAAGGCCCTGTCCTCACTGAATATTGAGCTGCAATGTGTGATTTGGATGAGGTCTTATCATGACAAGCTCGCATGGGATGTGTAATGAGGGAAAAAGCATGATTTTTATCCTCCACGAGAGGGGCCCTGACAGCGCCCCATTCATCCGGCTGAACGCGCACCCTCGCCGGCTTCCACTGCTCGGGCGAGCCGCTAGGATGGCTCTGCCCCACCGGTCCCGTTCCAAGCCAGCTGCCTGCTTGAAACTGCACAATATGCTCACAAGCACCCTCTTCTTCACATGTAGAGGCAAGAAAGAGGCAGAATCGGTCTAATTCGGCCAGTCTGACAGTTAATGTGGTGGAGAGCAAAACAGCCGTTTCAGAGCGAGAGGATGCTTTTTTTGCACATTTCGACGTAAAAAGGCCCTGTCCTCACTGAATATTGAGCTGCAATGTGTGATTTGGATGAGGTCTTATCATGACAAGCTCGCATGGGATGTGTAATGAGGGAAAAAGCATGATTTTTATCCTCCACGAGAGGGGCCCTGACAGCGCCCCATTCATCCGGCTGAACGCGCACCCTCGCCGGCTTCCACTGCTCGGGCGAGCCGCTAGGATGGCTCTGCCCCACCGGTCCCGTTCCAAGCCAGCTGCCTGCTTGAAACTGCACAATATGCTCACAAGCACCCTCTTCTTCACATGTAGAGGCAAGAAAGAGGCAGAATCGGTCTAATTCGGCCAGTCTGACAGTTAATGTGGTGGAGAGCAAAACAGCCGTTTCAGAGCGAGAGGATGCTTTTTTTGCACATTTCGACGTAAAAAGGCCCTGTCCTCACTGAATATTGAGCTGCAATGTGTGATTTGGATGAGGTCTTATCATGACAAGCTCGCATGGGATGTGTAATGAGGGAAAAAGCATGATTTTTATCCTCCACGAGAGGGGCCCTGACAGCGCCCCATTCATCCGGCTGAACGCGCACCCTCGCCGGCTTCCACTGCTCGGGCGAGCCGCTAGGATGGCTCTGCCCCACCGGTCCCGTTCCAAGCCAGCTGCCTGCTTGAAACTGCACAATATGCTCACAAGCACCCTCTTCTTCACATGTAGAGGCAAGAAAGAGGCAGAATCGGTCTAATTCGGCCAGTCTGACAGTTAATGTGGTGGAGAGCAAAACAGCCGTTTCAGAGCGAGAGGATGCTTTTTTTGCACATTTCGACGTAAAAAGGCCCTGTCCTCACTGAATATTGAGCTGCAATGTGTGATTTGGATGAGGTCTTATCATGACAAGCTCGCATGGGATGTGTAATGAGGGAAAAAGCATGATTTTTATCCTCCACGAGAGGGGCCCTGACAGCGCCCCATTCATCCGGCTGAACGCGCACCCTCGCCGGCTTCCACTGCTCGGGCGAGCCGCTAGGATGGCTCTGCCCCACCGGTCCCGTTCCAAGCCAGCTGCCTGCTTGAAACTGCACAATATGCTCACAAGCACCCTCTTCTTCACATGTAGAGGCAAGAAAGAGGCAGAATCGGTCTAATTCGGCCAGTCTGACAGTTAATGTGGTGGAGAGCAAAACAGCCGTTTCAGAGCGAGAGGATGCTTTTTTTGCACATTTCGACGTAAAAAGGCCCTGTCCTCACTGAATATTGAGCTGCAATGTGTGATTTGGATGAGGTCTTATCATGACAAGCTCGCATGGGATGTGTAATGAGGGAAAAAGCATGATTTTTATCCTCCACGAGAGGGGCCCTGACAGCGCCCCATTCATCCGGCTGAACGCGCACCCTCGCCGGCTTCCACTGCTCGGGCGAGCCGCTAGGATGGCTCTGCCCCACCGGTCCCGTTCCAAGCCAGCTGCCTGCTTGAAACTGCACAATATGCTCACAAGCACCCTCTTCTTCACATGTAGAGGCAAGAAAGAGGCCGAATCGGTCTAATTCGGCCAGTCTGACAGTTAATGTGGTGGAGAGCAAAACAGCCGTTTCAGAGCGAGAGGATGCTTTTTTTGCACATTTCGACGTAAAAAGGCCCTGTCCTCACTGAATATTGAGCTGCAATGTGTGATTTGGATGAGGTCTTATCATGACAAGCTCGCATGGGATGTGTAATGAGGGAAAAAGCATGATTTTTATCCTCCACGAGAGGGGCCCTGACAGCGCCCCATTCATCCGGCTGAACGCGCACCCTCGCCGGCTTCCACTGCTCGGGCGAGCCGCTAGGATGGCTCTGCCCCACCGGTCCCGTTCCAAGCCAGCTGCCTGCTTGAAACTGCACAATATGCTCACAAGCACCCTCTTCTTCACATGTAGAGGCAAGAAAGAGGCCGAATCGGTCTAATTCGGCCAGTCTGACAGTTAATGTGGTGGAGAGCAAAACAGCCGTTTCAGAGCGAGAGGATGCTTTTTTTGCACATTTCGACGTAAAAAGGCCCTGTCCTCACTGAATATTGAGCTGCAATGTGTGATTTGGATGAGGTCTTATCATGACAAGCTCGCATGGGATGTGTAATGAGGGAAAAAGCATGATTTTTATCCTCCACGAGAGGGGCCCTGACAGCGCCCCATTCATCCGGCTGAACGCGCACCCTCGCCGGCTTCCACTGCTCGGGCGAGCCGCTAGGATGGCTCTGCCCCACCGGTCCCGTTCCAAGCCAGCTGCCTGCTTGAAACTGCACAATATGCTCACAAGCACCCTCTTCTTCACATGTAGAGGCAAGAAAGAGGCAGAATCGGTCTAATTCGGCCAGTCTGACAGTTAATGTGGTGGAGAGCAAAACAGCCGTTTCAGAGCGAGAGGATGCTTTTTTTGCACATTTCGACGTAAAAAGGCCCTGTCCTCACTGAATATTGAGCTGCAATGTGTGATTTGGATGAGGTCTTATCATGACAAGCTGGCATGGGATGTGTAATGAGGGAAAAAGCATGATTTTTATCCTCCACGAGAGGGGCCCTGACAGCGCCCCATTCATCCGGCTGAACGCGCACCCTCGCCGGCTTCCACTGCTCGGGCGAGCCGCTAGGATGGCTCTGCCCCACCGGTCCCGTTCCAAGCCAGCTGCCTGCTTGAAACTGCACAATATGCTCACAAGCACCCTCTTCTTCACATGTAGAGGCAAGAAAGAGGCAGAATCGGTCTAATTCGGCCAGTCTGACAGTTAATGTGGTGGAGAGCAAAACAGCCGTTTCAGAGCGAGAGGATGCTTTTTTTGCACATTTCGACGTAAAAAGGCCCTGTCCTCACTGAATATTGAGCTGCAATGTGTGATTTGGATGAGGTCTTATCATGACAAGCTCGCATGGGATGTGTAATGAGGGAAAAAGCATGATTTTTATCCTCCACGAGAGGGGCCCTGACAGCGCCCCATTCATCCGGCTGAACGCGCACCCTCGCCGGCTTCCACTGCTCGGGCGAGCCGCTAGGATGGCTCTGCCCCACCGGTCCCGTTCCAAGCCAGCTGCCTGCTTGAAACTGCACAATATGCTCACAAGCACCCTCTTCTTCACATGTAGAGGCAAGAAAGAGGCAGAATCGGTCTAATTCGGCCAGTCTGACAGTTAATGTGGTGGAGAGCAAAACAGCCGTTTCAGAGCGAGAGGATGCTTTTTTTGCACATTTCGACGTAAAAAGGCCCTGTCCTCACTGAATATTGAGCTGCAATGTGTGATTTGGATGAGGTCTTATCATGACAAGCTCGCATGGGATGTGTAATGAGGGAAAAAGCATGATTTTTATCCTCCACGAGAGGGGCCCTGACAGCGCCCCATTCATCCGGCTGAACGCGCACCCTCGCCGGCTTCCACTGCTCGGGCGAGCCGCTAGGATGGCTCTGCCCCACCGGTCCCGTTCCAAGCCAGCTGCCTGCTTGAAACTGCACAATATGCTCACAAGCACCCTCTTCTTCACATGTAGAGGCAAGAAAGAGGCAGAATCGGTCTAATTCGGCCAGTCTGACAGTTAATGTGGTGGAGAGCAAAACAGCCGTTTCAGAGCGAGAGGATGCTTTTTTTGCACATTTCGACGTAAAAAGGCCCTGTCCTCACTGAATATTGAGCTGCAATGTGTGATTTGGATGAGGTCTTATCATGACAAGCTCGCATGGGATGTGTAATGAGGGAAAAAGCATGATTTTTATCCTCCACGAGAGGGGCCCTGACAGCGCCCCATTCATCCGGCTGAACGCGCACCCTCGCCGGCTTCCACTGCTCGGGCGAGCCGCTAGGATGGCTCTGCCCCACCGGTCCCGTTCCAAGCCAGCTGCCTGCTTGAAACTGCACAATATGCTCACAAGCACCCTCTTCTTCACATGTAGAGGCAAGAAAGAGGCAGAATCGGTCTAATTCGGCCAGTCTGACAGTTAATGTGGTGGAGAGCAAAACAGCCGTTTCAGAGCGAGAGGATGCTTTTTTTGCACATTTCGACGTAAAAAGGCCCTGTCCTCACTGAATATTGAGCTGCAATGTGTGATTCGGATGAGGTCTTATCATGACAAGCTCGCATGGGATGTGTAATGAGGGAAAAAGCATGATTTTTATCCTCCACGAGAGGGGCCCTGACAGCGCCCCATTCATCCGGCTGAACGCGCACCCTCGCCGGCTTCCACTGCTCGGGCGAGCCGCTAGGATGGCTCTGCCCCACCGGTCCCGTTCCAAGCCAGCTGCCTGCTTGAAACTGCACAATATGCTCACAAGCACCCTCTTCTTCACATGTAGAGGCAAGAAAGAGGCAGAATCGGTCTAATTCGGCCAGTCTGACAGTTAATGTGGTGGAGAGCAAAACAGCCGTTTCAGAGCGAGAGGATGCTTTTTTTGCACATTTCGACGTAAAAAGGCCCTGTCCTCACTGAATATTGAGCTGCAATGTGTGATTCGGATGAGGTCTTATCATGACAAGCTCGCATGGGATGTGTAATGAGGGAAAAAGCATGATTTTTATCCTCCACGAGAGGGGCCCTGACAGCGCCCCATTCATCCGGCTGAACGCGCACCCTCGCCGGCTTCCACTGCTCGGGCGAGCCGCTAGGATGGCTCTGCCCCACCGGTCCCGTTCCAAGCCAGCTGCCTGCTTGAAACTGCACAATATGCTCACAAGCACCCTCTTCTTCACATGTAGAGGCAAGAAAGAGGCAGAATCGGTCTAATTCGGCCAGTCTGACAGTTAATGTGGTGGAGAGCAAAACAGCCGTTTCAGAGCGAGAGGATGCTTTTTTTGCACATTTCGACGTAAAAAGGCCCTGTCCTCACTGAATATTGAGCTGCAATGTGTGATTCGGATGAGGTCTTATCATGACAAGCTCGCATGGGATGTGTAATGAGGGAAAAAGCATGATTTTTATCCTCCACGAGAGGGGCCCTGACAGCGCCCCATTCATCCGGCTGAACGCGCACCCTCGCCGGCTTCCACTGCTCGGGCGAGCCGCTAGGATGGCTCTGCCCCACCGGTCCCGTTCCAAGCCAGCTGCCTGCTTGAAACTGCACAATATGCTCACAAGCACCCTCTTCTTCACATGTAGAGGCAAGAAAGAGGCAGAATCGGTCTAATTCGGCCAGTCTGACAGTTAATGTGGTGGAGAGCAAAACAGCCGTTTCAGAGCGAGAGGATGCTTTTTTTGCACATTTCGACGTAAAAAGGCCCTGTCCTCACTGAATATTGAGCTGCAATGTGTGATTTGGATGAGGTCTTATCATGACAAGCTCGCATGGGATGTGTAATGAGGGAAAAAGCATGATTTTTATCCTCCACGAGAGGGGCCCTGACAGCGCCCCATTCATCCGGCTGAACGCGCACCCTCGCCGGCTTCCACTGCTCGGGCGAGCCGCTAGGATGGCTCTGCCCCACCGGTCCCGTTCCAAGCCAGCTGCCTGCTTGAAACTGCACAATATGCTCACAAGCACCCTCTTCTTCACATGTAGAGGCAAGAAAGAGGCAGAATCGGTCTAATTCGGCCAGTCTGACAGTTAATGTGGTGGAGAGCAAAACAGCCGTTTCAGAGCGAGAGGATGCTTTTTTTGCACATTTCGACGTAAAAAGGCCCTGTCCTCACTGAATATTGAGCTGCAATGTGTGATTCGGATGAGGTCTTATCATGACAAGCTCGCATGGGATGTGTAATGAGGGAAAAAGCATGATTTTTATCCTCCACGAGAGGGGCCCTGACAGCGCCCCATTCATCCGGCTGAACGCGCACCCTCGCCGGCTTCCACTGCTCGGGCGAGCCGCTAGGATGGCTCTGCCCCACCGGTCCCGTTCCAAGCCAGCTGCCTGCTTGAAACTGCACAATATGCTCACAAGCACCCTCTTCTTCACATGTAGAGGCAAGAAAGAGGCAGAATCGGTCTAATTCGGCCAGTCTGACAGTTAATGTGGTGGAGAGCAAAACAGCCGTTTCAGAGCGAGAGGATGCTTTTTTTGCACATTTCGACGTAAAAAGGCCCTGTCCTCACTGAATATTGAGCTGCAATGTGTGATTCGGATGAGGTCTTATCATGACAAGCTCGCATGGGATGTGTAATGAGGGAAAAAGCATGATTTTTATCCTCCACGAGAGGGGCCCTGACAGCGCCCCATTCATCCGGCTGAACGCGCACCCTCGCCGGCTTCCACTGCTCGGGCGAGCCGCTAGGATGGCTCTGCCCCACCGGTCCCGTTCCAAGCCAGCTGCCTGCTTGAAACTGCACAATATGCTCACAAGCACCCTCTTCTTCACATGTAGAGGCAAGAAAGAGGCAGAATCGGTCTAATTCGGCCAGTCTGACAGTTAATGTGGTGGAGAGCAAAACAGCCGTTTCAGAGCGAGAGGATGCTTTTTTTGCACATTTCGACGTAAAAAGGCCCTGTCCTCACTGAATATTGAGCTGCAATGTGTGATTCGGATGAGGTCTTATCATGACAAGCTCGCATGGGATGTGTAATGAGGGAAAAAGCATGATTTTTATCCTCCACGAGAGGGGCCCTGACAGCGCCCCATTCATCCGGCTGAACGCGCACCCTCGCCGGCTTCCACTGCTCGGGCGAGCCGCTAGGATGGCTCTGCCCCACCGGTCCCGTTCCAAGCCAGCTGCCTGCTTGAAACTGCACAATATGCTCACAAGCACCCTCTTCTTCACATGTAGAGGCAAGAAAGAGGCAGAATCGGTCTAATTCGGCCAGTCTGACAGTTAATGTGGTGGAGAGCAAAACAGCCGTTTCAGAGCGAGAGGATGCTTTTTTTGCACATTTCGACGTAAAAAGGCCCTGTCCTCACTGAATATTGAGCTGCAATGTGTGATTCGGATGAGGTCTTATCATGACAAGCTCGCATGGGATGTGTAATGAGGGAAAAAGCATGATTTTTATCCTCCACGAGAGGGGCCCTGACAGCGCCCCATTCATCCGGCTGAACGCGCACCCTCGCCGGCTTCCACTGCTCGGGCGAGCCGCTAGGATGGCTCTGCCCCACCGGTCCCGTTCCAAGCCAGCTGCCTGCTTGAAACTGCACAATA
Source organism: Chelon labrosus (assembly GCF_963514085.1). Taxonomy (NCBI): domain Eukaryota; kingdom Metazoa; phylum Chordata; class Actinopteri; order Mugiliformes; family Mugilidae; genus Chelon; species Chelon labrosus. The sequence goes on along the minus strand of NW_028181588.1, from coordinate 43,439 downwards.
TGCTCACAAGCACCCTCTTCTTCACATGTAGAGGCAAGAAAGAGGCAGAATCGGTCTAATTCGGCCAGTCTGACAGTTAATGTGGTGGAGAGCAAAACAGCCGTTTCAGAGCGAGAGGATGCTTTTTTTGCACATTTCGACGTAAAAAGGCCCTGTCCTCACTGAATGTGTTGGAACTGTTTATGTTATGTTCATCCAGCCGCTAGGAGGCGCTATTGACAATTGTGGTGATGTATTCAACCAGTAGGTGGTCAGAAGAAAAAAGAAAAGAAAAGCTAGCTTGGAAAGTGACAATCAGTCCATGAGGTGTGTTTTTCCTCACTTAAGCCATCCTCTCATTTCCAGCCCTTTGAGTGGAAATATGAGTAAGTTTTATGTTAGTTATGAATCTTGGCAGGTATATTTGTTGCACTTGTCATAGGTTGTGAAATTTTTTAGACAACATTTGCATTTGATTTGAGTTGTGTTCCAGTGGTGATAGCGGAGCCTATTTAAGTTGTCTGTACTAATGCTTAGCTACTGTTAACAAGTAATTGTCTACATAGTGATAACAGTTAATGTGCATTGTTAATTTTACATAATACTTATTTGTATTTTGTATCTTGTATGTTGCAGTTTCACACTTTTTGTATTAAATCCTGGCCAAACACAACACCTGTCTGTTCCTTGGAGGAAATGATGCAAGAAGAGTTTAGCTGGCTGTGAAGCTCAATTAGGACACAGGGTCACATTGGGTGTAACAGTACAGTGAAATCATAACGCTCTACGAGGGACTACGGTGAACGGTTGGTGGAAGAAAACACAATCTGCAATCCTGCTAAAGGCTACTATGGAGAAGGAAGAAACTAAAAGTCAAAGCTCACACTCCTCTCACTCATCAAAGGCACCTGTAGCAAAGTCAATATGTTCAGGAAATCTAACTGTTCGCTCAAAAGCTGGAGCATCTACAAGGTCATCAGCTTCAAGCCGAGCCAGTATGGCTGCGGCACGCGCTCAAGCAGATGCTCAAGCCGCCAAAGCCAGGCTAGCCTATGCTGAGAAAGAACTGAGCATCAAAGTGGAAAAAGCACGGTTAGAAGCAACACTTGATGTGCTCAATCTCCAGAAGGAGGCAGATGCTGCCATGGCCAAAGCTGAGGTAATGGAGGCAGCCGCAGCTCAGTATGAGGACATGGAAAAAAGTAACGAACTGAGTTTCTTGCCCTTACAACCAACTACAGAGGAGAAAGTGAGTGAGTACATAAACAGACACAGTTACAAAGATGAGCCGACTCAAAAAAGAGAGACTTTTCAACACAGCCCTACACGTCAGGAACAATACCAACCAGATGTTCACACATCTTTTCACGTTAAACAGGAAGCAAACAATTACTCAGTCCAGCCACCAGATGGCGCCAAACGACCACCGATAAGAGACGTAATCGAACAACCAAAGCAGTTTTTAAGTCCAAATAGCGCTGACAACACAACCAGTGACCTTGCCAGGTTTCTAGCCAAGAGTCAACTAGTAACCGGAGGGCTGACTAAATTTGATGATAAACCAGAGAGTTATCTCAGCTGGAAGGCTACTTTCCAGTGCACTATCAGAGAACTGGGTCTTACAGCTAGCGAAGAAATTAACCTCCTCATCAAATGGCTCGGCCCTGAGTCTTCTGATCATGCAAAAAGATTGAAGGCGGTCAACATTAGATTCCCACTTGCTGGTCTGAACATGATATGGGAGAGATTAGAAGAATGCTACGGCTCTCCAGAAGCAATAGAAAACTCTCTTTTCACAAGGTTACAGAACTTTCCAAAGCTTTCGAGCAAAGAGCCTCACAAGCTTCGTGACCTGTCAGATCTGCTGTGTGAACTGGAAGGTGCAAAATTAGATGGATATCTCACGGGGTTGAGTTACCTCGATACAGCTAGAGGAGTGGGTCCAATTGTTGAGAAGCTGCCCTTTCCCCTTCAAGAGAGATGGACAATGGTGGGGTCGAATTATAAAGAGGATCATAATGTAAGCTTTCCACCCTTCTCGTTCTTTGTGGACTTTGTGAAACGCCAAGCCAAAGCGAGGAATGACCCAAGCTTTACCACAGCTTACAACCCACCTGTCAATCCTGCAGTTAGTTACAAAAAAGGAAAGCTAACAAGCAACTACAGCCAAAGACAGTCCGTCACAGCACACAAGACAGAAGTGTTAGAGACAGACAAGACAAAAGACACAAGACAGACAGACATTCAAAAAGAATGCCCCATACATCACAAACCACATCCACTGAAAAGATGCAGAGGTTTCAGAATGATGCTGCTGGAAGATAGAAAAAAGTTGCTCAAAGAAAATAACATCTGCTATCGCTGCCTCGCTTCTACCACTCACCAAGCCAAGGAATGTAAAGCTACAATAAAGTGTGATGAGTGTGGCAGCGAGAGACATCTAGGAGCTCTTCACCCAGGTCCAGCACCATCAACATCCAAGCCTCCTTCATTCCCAAAGGAGTATGGCGGGGAGCAAGAACCTGCACAGGAGGTTGATGTTACAGCCACATGTACCGAGGTATGTGGGAATGAGATCACAGGAAAGTCCTGCTCCAAGATCTGTTTGGTGCAAGTCCACCACAGAGGTGAGCCACACAACACGAAGAAAATGTATGCAATAATAGACGATCAAAGTAACGAGTCACTAGCAAAGACAGAGTTTTTCGACATGTTTGCAATACAAGGCTCAACTATGCCATACACATTAAAAACCTGCTCCGGTGTGACTCGAGTAAGTGGCAGAAGAGCCTGTGACTACGTTGTTCAGTCATTTGATGGAAAAATGAGCTTTCCTCTCCCCATGCTTATAGAGTGCAATGCTATCCCAAACAATAAAGATGAGATACCCACTGCAGAAGCTGCTTCACACCATCCTCACCTGAGAGCCATAGCTGCTGAGATACCACACCTCGATCCTGATGCCGACATTCTGCTGCTGATTGGACGAAATCTGCTGAGTGTCCACAAGGTCAGAAAACAAATATGTGGCAAGCACAATGACCCATTTGCACAAAGGCTTGACCTGGGCTGGGTCATTATAGGGGATGTATGTCTGGGTAATGCCCACAAGCCAAGTGAAGTAAATGTTCTCAAGACACATATACTGGACAATGGTCGCCCAAGCTATCTCACTCCCTGCAGCAGCCGCTTCAACGTGAAAGAGAGCTTCACACTGAGCCAGTCCAAAGCCATTTCCAAACCAGTGGCACCTGCAAGCCTACAAACAAAGCTCACAGATGAGAATCTAGGAGAGAATGTTTTCTGCCAAACCAACGAAGACAACCGTCTTGCACATTCAGCTGAGGACCTCGTCTTTCTGAAAAAGATGGAACAGATCTTCAAAGATGACACTAACAGCTTGGTTGCACCACTCCCATTTCGAAGCCCAAGACGTCTCCTCCCAGACAACAGGTGCTACGCCCTTAAGCGCCTAGAGTCACTTCGACGCACACTCAACAAGAAGCCAGACATGAAGGCTCACTTCATTGAGTTCATGCAGAAAATGCTTGACAACAAGCATGCAGAGCTTGCACCACCTCGCACCAAGAATAAAGAGACCTGGTATCTTCCCACCTTCGGTGTTTACCACCCACAGAAGCCCGGGAAGATCCGTGTGGTGTTTGACTCTAGTGCTCAGTTTGATGGAGTGTCTCTCAATGATGTTCTGCTTTCTGGGCCCGATCTCAACAACACACTTGTGGGTGTGCTCCTGCGATTCAGGAAGGAACCTGTCGCTATCACAGCTGACATTGAGCAGATGTTTTACTGCTTTGTTGTTCAGGAGGACCACAGAGATTACCTTCGTTTCCTGTGGTATGAAGACAACGACCTAACCAAGGAGGTGGTAGACTATCGCATGAGAGTGCACGTTTTCGGTAACAGCCCCTCCCCAGCAGTAGCGATCTACGGATTGAGGATGGCAGCAAAGGAAGCCGAAGGTGAATATGGAACTGATGCTCGCAACTTCATCGAGCAAGACTTTTATGTGGATGACGCACTGAAGTCTTTCCCTACAGAAGCTGAGGCAATTGACGTCCTACAGAGAGCCCAGAAAATGCTCGCCCTCTCTAATCTACGTCTCCACAAGATAGCCTCCAACAAAGTGGAGGTGGTGAGTGCTTTCCCTTCTGAAGATAGAGCAAAGGAGATCAAAGAACTTGATCTAACTACAGACAAGCTCCCAGTCCAACGCAGTTTGGGTGTGATTTGGAACACCACATCAGACGCATTCATGTTTGATGTTCCTCAAGAGCAGAAGCCCTTAACTCGACGCGGTGTGCTCTCAACTGTAAATAGTTTGTTCGATCCTCTTGGGCTGCTCGCACCTGTAACTATTAAAGGCAGACTGCTACTCAGGGAGCTCACCAGCCGCAACCTTGAGTGGGACACCCCGTTGCCACAAGACATGTATGACGAATGGAGAAGATGGCAGGACTCGTTGCAGCATCTTACAGCCTTGCACATTCCTCGTACCTATGTCTCTTTCTCCATCTCACAAGCCATCTTCATCGAACTCTGCATGTTCTCAGATGCTTCGGTGAAAGCAATCGCAGCAGTAGCCTATGTGAAAGCAACACATGAGGATGGTCACAGCGAAGTTGGTTTCGTCATGGGCAAAGCCAAACTTGCTCCTATGCCAGAGCTCACCGTTCCCAGATTGGAACTTTGTGCTGCAGTGCTTGCGGTGGAGATGTCAGAGCTTCTGAAAGACGAGCTTAAGATCAAGTTTGACAGGATCACATTTCTCACTGACAGCAAAGTGGTTCTGGGATACATCTTCAACAAGAACAGGAGATTCCACGTATATGTGAACAATCGTGTCCAGAGGATCAAGCAATCTTCTCTCCCAGAGCAGTGGAAGTATGTTCCAACTGAGCACAATCCAGCTGACCATGGTTCTCGCTCACTAGCGGCAGAGAAAATCGAAAGCACATCATGGTGGTCTGGCCCAGCCTTTCTTCTGAAGACCAAGAGTGTTGCTCCTGAAAAAGGCCCATTTGAACTCATTGACCCGGAGTCAGATGCAGAAATCCGTCAGAACGCTACTGTGCTGGTGACCAGAACCTCATCAAGCAGTTTAGGTTCAACACGCTTTGAACGATTCTCAAAGTGGACCTCTCTTGTCAAAGCAGTTGCATACCTTCGTCATATAGCTCACAGTTTCAAGTCCAAAGATTGTAAAGGCTGGCACCTCTGCAGAACAAGTCTTACAGAAGAAACCTTGACTCAAGCAGAGCACACTATCATCAGGTGTGTCCAAAATGAAGCGTATGCGGAAGAAATCAAACGCATCAAGGCAAAACAAGATCTGCCATGCAACAGTCCTCTGTACAAGCTCAAGCCGATCATTGATGACGAAGACCTACTCCGTGTTGGCGGACGCTTGTCAGAATCCAACCTGACCAGTCAAGAAGCCAATCCTCTTCTGATCCCGAGAAACCATCACATTGCTCTCCTGCTCATCCGACATCATCATGAAGCTGTCAAGCATCAGGGAAGACACTTCACCGAGGGAGCAGTGCGAGCAAGTGGTTTGTGGTTGGTTGGTGCTAAGAGATCTATCAGCAGTTTCATCCACAAATGTGTGACTTGCAGAAAGCTTCGAGGGAAAACAGAGCAGCAAATCATGGCAGACCTGCCCGCCGAACGTCTACAAACTGATCCCCCATTCTCGTATGTTGGCCTAGATGTATTCGGACCGTGGGAAGTCACAACACGCCGCACTAGAGGTGGTCATGCCAATAGCAAACGCTGGGCTGTCCTGTTCTCTTGCATGTCTACAAGAGCAGTTCATATTGAAGTTATCGAGACGCTAAGCTCCTCAAGCTTCATCAATGCTCTTCGTAGATTTTTCTCTATCAGAGGGCCCGCTAAACAGTTACGGTCCGACTGCGGTACCAACTTCGTCGGCGCATCCAAAGAGCTGAAGTTGCAGTCCCCAAAGCCTGGTGACGCAAGTGTGGATGACTATCTACGTGAACAAAGGTGCTCCTGGGTGTTCAACCCTCCTCACTCATCCCACATGGGAGGCACGTGGGAGCGTATGATAGGAATAGCACGTCGTATTCTTGACTCTATGCTCTTACAAGCAGCAAAGCCCTCACTGACTCATGAGGCCCTGACGACATTGCTGGCTGAAGTAACAGCCATCATCAATGCAAGGCCCTTGGTGCCCGTCTCCTCAGATCCTGACACGCCTCTGATCTTGACTCCCATGACACTCCTAACACAAAAGACAAAGGCAATCCCAGTTCCACCAGGAGATTTCACCAATGCGGACATGTTCAAACATCAGTGGAAAAGAGTTCAAGTCCTCGCCGACACCTTCTGGGCTAGATGGCAAAGAGAGTACCTCAACATGCTTCAAAGTCGTCAGAAGTGGCAATGCAACAAACCAAATCTGAAGGAAAAGGACATCGTTCTCCTGAAAGACAAGCAACTAAAACGGAGCGAATGGTCCATGGGAATCATTGTGAAGACTCTTCCAAGCAAGGATGGAGTTGTGAGGAAGGTGGAGGTCAAAGTGGCGCATGACAAGACTATGAAAACCTTTTATAGACCTATCTCAGACTGTATTTTACTGTTATCCTCCACTGTTTAGTTGGGTTATAGTGGCATTCTTAAAATAATGCCAGGCGGGGAGTGTGTTGGAACTGTTTATGTTATGTTCATCCAGCCGCTAGGAGGCGCTATTGACAATTGTGGTGATGTATTCAACCAGTAGGTGGTCAGAAGAAAAAAGAAAAGAAAAGCTAGCTTGGAAAGTGACAATCAGTCCATGAGGTGTGTTTTTCCTCACTTAAGCCATCCTCTCATTTCCAGCCCTTTGAGTGGAAATATGAGTAAGTTTTATGTTAGTTATGAATCTTGGCAGGTATATTTGTTGCACTTGTCATAGGTTGTGAAATTTTTTAGACAACATTTGCATTTGATTTGAGTTGTGTTCCAGTGGTGATAGCGGAGCCTATTTAAGTTGTCTGTACTAATGCTTAGCTACTGTTAACAAGTAATTGTCTACATAGTGATAACAGTTAATGTGCATTGTTAATTTTACATAATACTTATTTGTATTTTGTATCTTGTATGTTGCAGTTTCACACTTTTTGTATTAAATCCTGGCCAAACACAACACCTGTCTGTTCCTTGGAGGAAATGATGCAAGAAGAGTTTAGCTGGCTGTGAAGCTCAATTAGGACACAGGGTCACATTGGGTGTAACAGTACACTGAATATTGAGCTGCAATGTGTGATTCGGATGAGGTCTTATCATGACAAGCTCGCATGGGATGTGTAATGAGGGAAAAAGCAGGATTTTTATCCTCCACGAGAGGGGCCCTGACAGCGCCCCATTCATCCGGCTGAACGCGCACCCTCGCCGGCTTCCACTGCTCGGGCGAGCCGCTAGGATGGCTCTGCCCCACCGGTCCCGTTCCAAGCCAGCTGCCTGCTTGAAACTGCACAATATGCTCACAAGCACCCTCTTCTTCACATGTAGAGGCAAGAAAGAGGCAGAATCGGTCTAATTCGGCCAGTCTGACAGTTAATGTGGTGGAGAGCAAAACAGCCGTTTCAGAGCGAGAGGATGCTTTTTTTGCACATTTCGACGTAAAAAGGCCCTGTCCTCACTGAATATTGAGCTGCAATGTGTGATTCGGATGAGGTCTTATCATGACAAGCTCGCATGGGATGTGTAATGAGGGAAAAAGCAGGATTTTTATCCTCCACGAGAGGGGCCCTGACAGCGCCCCATTCATCCGGCTGAACGCGCACCCTCGCCGGCTTCCACTGCTCGGGCGAGCCGCTAGGATGGCTCTGCCCCACCGGTCCCGTTCCAAGCCAGCTGCCTGCTTGAAACTGCACAATATGCTCACAAGCACCCTCTTCTTCACATGTAGAGGCAAGAAAGAGGCAGAATCGGTCTAATTCGGCCAGTCTGACAGTTAATGTGGTGGAGAGCAAAACAGCCGTTTCAGAGCGAGAGGATGCTTTTTTTGCACATTTCGACGTAAAAAGGCCCTGTCCTCACTGAATATTGAGCTGCAATGTGTGATTCGGATGAGGTCTTATCATGACAAGCTCGCATGGGATGTGTAATGAGGGAAAAAGCATGATTTTTATCCTCCACGAGAGGGGCCCTGACAGCGCCCCATTCATCCGGCTGAACGCGCACCCTCGCCGGCTTCCACTGCTCGGGCGAGCCGCTAGGATGGCTCTGCCCCACCGGTCCCGTTCCAAGCCAGCTGCCTGCTTGAAACTGCACAATATGCTCACAAGCACCCTCTTCTTCACATGTAGAGGCAAGAAAGAGGCAGAATCGGTCTAATTCGGCCAGTCTGACAGTTAATGTGGTGGAGAGCAAAACAGCCGTTTCAGAGCGAGAGGATGCTTTTTTTGCACATTTCGACGTAAAAAGGCCCTGTCCTCACTGAATATTGAGCTGCAATGTGTGATTCGGATGAGGTCTTATCATGACAAGCTCGCATGGGATGTGTAATGAGGGAAAAAGCAGGATTTTTATCCTCCACGAGAGGGGCCCTGACAGCGCCCCATTCATCCGGCTGAACGCGCACCCTCGCCGGCTTCCACTGCTCGGGCGAGCCGCTAGGATGGCTCTGCCCCACCGGTCCCGTTCCAAGCCAGCTGCCTGCTTGAAACTGCACAATATGCTCACAAGCACCCTCTTCTTCACATGTAGAGGCAAGAAAGAGGCAGAATCGGTCTAATTCGGCCAGTCTGACAGTTAATGTGGTGGAGAGCAAAACAGCCGTTTCAGAGCGAGAGGATGCTTTTTTTGCACATTTCGACGTAAAAAGGCCCTGTCCTCACTGAATATTGAGCTGCAATGTGTGATTCGGATGAGGTCTTATCATGACAAGCTCGCATGGGATGTGTAATGAGGGAAAAAGCAGGATTTTTATCCTCCACGAGAGGGGCCCTGACAGCGCCCCATTCATCCGGCTGAACGCGCACCCTCGCCGGCTTCCACTGCTCGGGCGAGCCGCTAGGATGGCTCTGCCCCACCGGTCCCGTTCCAAGCCAGCTGCCTGCTTGAAACTGCACAATATGCTCACAAGCACCCTCTTCTTCACATGTAGAGGCAAGAAAGAGGCAGAATCGGTCTAATTCGGCCAGTCTGACAGTTAATGTGGTGGAGAGCAAAACAGCCGTTTCAGAGCGAGAGGATGCTTTTTTTGCACATTTCGACGTAAAAAGGCCCTGTCCTCACTGAATATTGAGCTGCAATGTGTGATTCGGATGAGGTCTTATCATGACAAGCTCGCATGGGATGTGTAATGAGGGAAAAAGCAGGATTTTTATCCTCCACGAGAGGGGCCCTGACAGCGGCCCATTCATCCGGCTGAACGCGCACCCTCGCCGGCTTCCACTGCTCGGGCGAGCCGCTAGGATGGCTCTGCCCCACCGGTCCCGTTCCAAGCCAGCTGCCTGCTTGAAACTGCACAATATGCTCACAAGCACCCTCTTCTTCACATGTAGAGGCAAGAAAGAGGCAGAATCGGTCTAATTCGGCCAGTCTGACAGTTAATGTGGTGGAGAGCAAAACAGCCGTTTCAGAGCGAGAGGATGCTTTTTTTGCACATTTCGACGTAAAAAGGCCCTGTCCTCACTGAATATTGAGCTGCAATGTGTGATTCGGATGAGGTCTTATCATGACAAGCTCGCATGGGATGTGTAATGAGGGAAAAAGCAGGATTTTTATCCTCCACGAGAGGGGCCCTGACAGCGCCCCATTCATCCGGCTGAACGCGCACCCTCGCCGGCTTCCACTGCTCGGGCGAGCCGCTAGGATGGCTCTGCCCCACCGGTCCCGTTCCAAGCCAGCTGCCTGCTTGAAACTGCACAATATGCTCACAAGCACCCTCTTCTTCACATGTAGAGGCAAGAAAGAGGCAGAATCGGTCTAATTCGGCCAGTCTGACAGTTAATGTGGTGGAGAGCAAAACAGCCGTTTCAGAGCGAGAGGATGCTTTTTTTGCACATTTCGACGTAAAAAGGCCCTGTCCTCACTGAATATTGAGCTGCAATGTGTGATTCGGATGAGGTCTTATCATGACAAGCTCGCATGGGATGTGTAATGAGGGAAAAAGCAGGATTTTTATCCTCCACGAGAGGGGCCCTGACAGCGCCCCATTCATCCGGCTGAACGCGCACCCTCGCCGGCTTCCACTGCTCGGGCGAGCCGCTAGGATGGCTCTGCCCCACCGGTCCCGTTCCAAGCCAGCTGCCTGCTTGAAACTGCACAATATGCTCACAAGCACCCTCTTCTTCACATGTAGAGGCAAGAAAGAGGCAGAATCGGTCTAATTCGGCCAGTCTGACAGTTAATGTGGTGGAGAGCAAAACAGCCGTTTCAGAGCGAGAGGATGCTTTTTTTGCACATTTCGACGTAAAAAGGCCCTGTCCTCACTGAATATTGAGCTGCAATGTGTGATTCGGATGAGGTCTTATCATGACAAGCTCGCATGGGATGTGTAATGAGGGAAAAAGCAGGATTTTTATCCTCCACGAGAGGGGCCCTGACAGCGCCCCATTCATCCGGCTGAACGCGCACCCTCGCCGGCTTCCACTGCTCGGGCGAGCCGCTAGGATGGCTCTGCCCCACCGGTCCCGTTCCAAGCCAGCTGCCTGCTTGAAACTGCACAATATGCTCACAAGCACCCTCTTCTTCACATGTAGAGGCAAGAAAGAGGCAGAATCGGTCTAATTCGGCCAGTCTGACAGTTAATGTGGTGGAGAGCAAAACAGCCGTTTCAGAGCGAGAGGATGCTTTTTTTGCACATTTCGACGTAAAAAGGCCCTGTCCTCACTGAATATTGAGCTGCAATGTGTGATTCGGATGAGGTCTTATCATGACAAGCTCGCATGGGATGTGTAATGAGGGAAAAAGCATGATTTTTATCCTCCACGAGAGGGGCCCTGACAGCGCCCCATTCATCCGGCTGAACGCGCACCCTCGCCGGCTTCCACTGCTCGGGCGAGCCGCTAGGATGGCTCTGCCCCACCGGTCCCGTTCCAAGCCAGCTGCCTGCTTGAAACTGCACAATATGCTCACAAGCACCCTCTTCTTCACATGTAGAGGCAAGAAAGAGGCAGAATCGGTCTAATTCGGCCAGTCTGACAGTTAATGTGGTGGAGAGCAAAACAGCCGTTTCAGAGCGAGAGGATGCTTTTTTTGCACATTTCGACGTAAAAAGGCCCTGTCCTCACTGAATATTGAGCTGCAATGTGTGATTCGGATGAGGTCTTATCATGACAAGCTCGCATGGGATGTGTAATGAGGGAAAAAGCATGATTTTTATCCTCCACGAGAGGGGCCCTGACAGCGCCCCATTCATCCGGCTGAACGCGCACCCTCGCCGGCTTCCACTGCTCGGGCGAGCCGCTAGGATGGCTCTGCCCCACCGGTCCCGTTCCAAGCCAGCTGCCTGCTTGAAACTGCACAATATGCTCACAAGCACCCTCTTCTTCACATGTAGAGGCAAGAAAGAGGCAGAATCGGTCTAATTCGGCCAGTCTGACAGTTAATGTGGTGGAGAGCAAAACAGCCGTTTCAGAGCGAGAGGATGCTTTTTTTGCACATTTCGACGTAAAAAGGCCCTGTCCTCACTGAATATTGAGCTGCAATGTGTGATTCGGATGAGGTCTTATCATGACAAGCTCGCATGGGATGTGTAATGAGGGAAAAAGCAGGATTTTTATCCTCCACGAGAGGGGCCCTGACAGCGCCCCATTCATCCGGCTGAACGCGCACCCTCGCCGGCTTCCACTGCTCGGGCGAGCCGCTAGGATGGCTCTGCCCCACCGGTCCCGTTCCAAGCCAGCTGCCTGCTTGAAACTGCACAATATGCTCACAAGCACCCTCTTCTTCACATGTAGAGGCAAGAAAGAGGCAGAATCGGTCTAATTCGGCCAGTCTGACAGTTAATGTGGTGGAGAGCAAAACAGCCGTTTCAGAGCGAGAGGATGCTTTTTTTGCACATTTCGACGTAAAAAGGCCCTGTCCTCACTGAATATTGAGCTGCAATGTGTGATTCGGATGAGGTCTTATCATGACAAGCTCGCATGGGATGTGTAATGAGGGAAAAAGCAGGATTTTTATCCTCCACGAGAGGGGCCCTGACAGCGCCCCATTCATCCGGCTGAACGCGCACCCTCGCCGGCTTCCACTGCTCGGGCGAGCCGCTAGGATGGCTCTGCCCCACCGGTCCCGTTCCAAGCCAGCTGCCTGCTTGAAACTGCACAATATGCTCACAAGCACCCTCTTCTTCACATGTAGAGGCAAGAAAGAGGCAGAATCGGTCTAATTCGGCCAGTCTGACAGTTAATGTGGTGGAGAGCAAAACAGCCGTTTCAGAGCGAGAGGATGCTTTTTTTGCACATTTCGACGTAAAAAGGCCCTGTCCTCACTGAATATTGAGCTGCAATGTGTGATTCGGATGAGGTCTTATCATGACAAGCTCGCATGGGATGTGTAATGAGGGAAAAAGCAGGATTTTTATCCTCCACGAGAGGGGCCCTGACAGCGCCCCATTCATCCGGCTGAACGCGCACCCTCGCCGGCTTCCACTGCTCGGGCGAGCCGCTAGGATGGCTCTGCCCCACCGGTCCCGTTCCAAGCCAGCTGCCTGCTTGAAACTGCACAATATGCTCACAAGCACCCTCTTCTTCACATGTAGAGGCAAGAAAGAGGCAGAATCGGTCTAATTCGGCCAGTCTGACAGTTAATGTGGTGGAGAGCAAAACAGCCGTTTCAGAGCGAGAGGATGCTTTTTTTGCACATTTCGACGTAAAAAGGCCCTGTCCTCACTGAATATTGAGCTGCAATGTGTGATTCGGATGAGGTCTTATCATGACAAGCTCGCATGGGATGTGTAATGAGGGAAAAAGCAGGATTTTTATCCTCCACGAGAGGGGCCCTGACAGCGCCCCATTCATCCGGCTGAACGCGCACCCTCGCCGGCTTCCACTGCTCGGGCGAGCCGCTAGGATGGCTCTGCCCCACCGGTCCCGTTCCAAGCCAGCTGCCTGCTTGAAACTGCACAATATGCTCACAAGCACCCTCTTCTTCACATGTAGAGGCAAGAAAGAGGCAGAATCGGTCTAATTCGGCCAGTCTGACAGTTAATGTGGTGGAGAGCAAAACAGCCGTTTCAGAGCGAGAGGATGCTTTTTTTGCACATTTCGACGTAAAAAGGCCCTGTCCTCACTGAATATTGAGCTGCAATGTGTGATTCGGATGAGGTCTTATCATGACAAGCTCGCATGGGATGTGTAATGAGGGAAAAAGCAGGATTTTTATCCTCCACGAGAGGGGCCCTGACAGCGCCCCATTCATCCGGCTGAACGCGCACCCTCGCCGGCTTCCACTGCTCGGGCGAGCCGCTAGGATGGCTCTGCCCCACCGGTCCCGTTCCAAGCCAGCTGCCTGCTTGAAACTGCACAATATGCTCACAAGCACCCTCTTCTTCACATGTAGAGGCAAGAAAGAGGCAGAATCGGTCTAATTCGGCCAGTCTGACAGTTAATGTGGTGGAGAGCAAAACAGCCGTTTCAGAGCGAGAGGATGCTTTTTTTGCACATTTCGACGTAAAAAGGCCCTGTCCTCACTGAATATTGAGCTGCAATGTGTGATTCGGATGAGGTCTTATCATGACAAGCTCGCATGGGATGTGTAATGAGGGAAAAAGCATGATTTTTATCCTCCACGAGAGGGGCCCTGACAGCGCCCCATTCATCCGGCTGAACGCGCACCCTCGCCGGCTTCCACTGCTCGGGCGAGCCGCTAGGATGGCTCTGCCCCACCGGTCCCGTTCCAAGCCAGCTGCCTGCTTGAAACTGCACAATATGCTCACAAGCACCCTCTTCTTCACATGTAGAGGCAAGAAAGAGGCAGAATCGGTCTAATTCGGCCAGTCTGACAGTTAATGTGGTGGAGAGCAAAACAGCCGTTTCAGAGCGAGAGGATGCTTTTTTTGCACATTTCGACGTAAAAAGGCCCTGTCCTCACTGAATATTGAGCTGCAATGTGTGATTCGGATGAGGTCTTATCATGACAAGCTCGCATGGGATGTGTAATGAGGGAAAAAGCAGGATTTTTATCCTCCACGAGAGGGGCCCTGACAGCGCCCCATTCATCCGGCTGAACGCGCACCCTCGCCGGCTTCCACTGCTCGGGCGAGCCGCTAGGATGGCTCTGCCCCACCGGTCCCGTTCCAAGCCAGCTGCCTGCTTGAAACTGCACAATATGCTCACAAGCACCCTCTTCTTCACATGTAGAGGCAAGAAAGAGGCAGAATCGGTCTAATTCGGCCAGTCTGACAGTTAATGTGGTGGAGAGCAAAACAGCCGTTTCAGAGCGAGAGGATGCTTTTTTTGCACATTTCGACGTAAAAAGGCCCTGTCCTCACTGAATATTGAGCTGCAATGTGTGATTCGGATGAGGTCTTATCATGACAAGCTCGCATGGGATGTGTAATGAGGGAAAAAGCAGGATTTTTATCCTCCACGAGAGGGGCCCTGACAGCGCCCCATTCATCCGGCTGAACGCGCACCCTCGCCGGCTTCCACTGCTCGGGCGAGCCGCTAGGATGGCTCTGCCCCACCGGTCCCGTTCCAAGCCAGCTGCCTGCTTGAAACTGCACAATATGCTCACAAGCACCCTCTTCTTCACATGTAGAGGCAAGAAAGAGGCAGAATCGGTCTAATTCGGCCAGTCTGACAGTTAATGTGGTGGAGAGCAAAACAGCCGTTTCAGAGCGAGAGGATGCTTTTTTTGCACATTTCGACGTAAAAAGGCCCTGTCCTCACTGAATATTGAGCTGCAATGTGTGATTCGGATGAGGTCTTATCATGACAAGCTCGCATGGGATGTGTAATGAGGGAAAAAGCAGGATTTTTATCCTCCACGAGAGGGGCCCTGACAGCGCCCCATTCATCCGGCTGAACGCGCACCCTCGCCGGCTTCCACTGCTCGGGCGAGCCGCTAGGATGGCTCTGCCCCACCGGTCCCGTTCCAAGCCAGCTGCCTGCTTGAAACTGCACAATATGCTCACAAGCACCCTCTTCTTCACATGTAGAGGCAAGAAAGAGGCAGAATCGGTCTAATTCGGCCAGTCTGACAGTTAATGTGGTGGAGAGCAAAACAGCCGTTTCAGAGCGAGAGGATGCTTTTTTTGCACATTTCGACGTAAAAAGGCCCTGTCCTCACTGAATATTGAGCTGCAATGTGTGATTCGGATGAGGTCTTATCATGACAAGCTCGCATGGGATGTGTAATGAGGGAAAAAGCAGGATTTTTATCCTCCACGAGAGGGGCCCTGACAGCGCCCCATTCATCCGGCTGAACGCGCACCCTCGCCGGCTTCCACTGCTCGGGCGAGCCGCTAGGATGGCTCTGCCCCACCGGTCCCGTTCCAAGCCAGCTGCCTGCTTGAAACTGCACAATATGCTCACAAGCACCCTCTTCTTCACATGTAGAGGCAAGAAAGAGGCAGAATCGGTCTAATTCGGCCAGTCTGACAGTTAATGTGGTGGAGAGCAAAACAGCCGTTTCAGAGCGAGAGGATGCTTTTTTTGCACATTTCGACGTAAAAAGGCCCTGTCCTCACTGAATATTGAGCTGCAATGTGTGATTCGGATGAGGTCTTATCATGACAAGCTCGCATGGGATGTGTAATGAGGGAAAAAGCAGGATTTTTATCCTCCACGAGAGGGGCCCTGACAGCGCCCCATTCATCCGGCTGAACGCGCACCCTCGCCGGCTTCCACTGCTCGGGCGAGCCGCTAGGATGGCTCTGCCCCACCGGTCCCGTTCCAAGCCAGCTGCCTGCTTGAAACTGCACAATATGCTCACAAGCACCCTCTTCTTCACATGTAGAGGCAAGAAAGAGGCAGAATCGGTCTAATTCGGCCAGTCTGACAGTTAATGTGGTGGAGAGCAAAACAGCCGTTTCAGAGCGAGAGGATGCTTTTTTTGCACATTTCGACGTAAAAAGGCCCTGTCCTCACTGAATATTGAGCTGCAATGTGTGATTCGGATGAGGTCTTATCATGACAAGCTCGCATGGGATGTGTAATGAGGGAAAAAGCAGGATTTTTATCCTCCACGAGAGGGGCCCTGACAGCGCCCCATTCATCCGGCTGAACGCGCACCCTCGCCGGCTTCCACTGCTCGGGCGAGCCGCTAGGATGGCTCTGCCCCACCGGTCCCGTTCCAAGCCAGCTGCCTGCTTGAAACTGCACAATATGCTCACAAGCACCCTCTTCTTCACATGTAGAGGCAAGAAAGAGGCAGAATCGGTCTAATTCGGCCAGTCTGACAGTTAATGTGGTGGAGAGCAAAACAGCCGTTTCAGAGCGAGAGGATGCTTTTTTTGCACATTTCGACGTAAAAAGGCCCTGTCCTCACTGAATATTGAGCTGCAATGTGTGATTCGGATGAGGTCTTATCATGACAAGCTCGCATGGGATGTGTAATGAGGGAAAAAGCAGGATTTTTATCCTCCACGAGAGGGGCCCTGACAGCGCCCCATTCATCCGGCTGAACGCGCACCCTCGCCGGCTTCCACTGCTCGGGCGAGCCGCTAGGATGGCTCTGCCCCACCGGTCCCGTTCCAAGCCAGCTGCCTGCTTGAAACTGCACAATATGCTCACAAGCACCCTCTTCTTCACATGTAGAGGCAAGAAAGAGGCAGAATCGGTCTAATTCGGCCAGTCTGACAGTTAATGTGGTGGAGAGCAAAACAGCCGTTTCAGAGCGAGAGGATGCTTTTTTTGCACATTTCGACGTAAAAAGGCCCTGTCCTCACTGAATATTGAGCTGCAATGTGTGATTCGGATGAGGTCTTATCATGACAAGCTCGCATGGGATGTGTAATGAGGGAAAAAGCAGGATTTTTATCCTCCACGAGAGGGGCCCTGACAGCGCCCCATTCATCCGGCTGAACGCGCACCCTCGCCGGCTTCCACTGCTCGGGCGAGCCGCTAGGATGGCTCTGCCCCACCGGTCCCGTTCCAAGCCAGCTGCCTGCTTGAAACTGCACAATATGCTCACAAGCACCCTCTTCTTCACATGTAGAGGCAAGAAAGAGGCAGAATCGGTCTAATTCGGCCAGTCTGACAGTTAATGTGGTGGAGAGCAAAACAGCCGTTTCAGAGCGAGAGGATGCTTTTTTTGCACATTTCGACGTAAAAAGGCCCTGTCCTCACTGAATATTGAGCTGCAATGTGTGATTCGGATGAGGTCTTATCATGACAAGCTCGCATGGGATGTGTAATGAGGGAAAAAGCATGATTTTTATCCTCCACGAGAGGGGCCCTGACAGCGCCCCATTCATCCGGCTGAACGCGCACCCTCGCCGGCTTCCACTGCTCGGGCGAGCCGCTAGGATGGCTCTGCCCCACCGGTCCCGTTCCAAGCCAGCTGCCTGCTTGAAACTGCACAATATGCTCACAAGCACCCTCTTCTTCACATGTAGAGGCAAGAAAGAGGCAGAATCGGTCTAATTCGGCCAGTCTGACAGTTAATGTGGTGGAGAGCAAAACAGCCGTTTCAGAGCGAGAGGATGCTTTTTTTGCACATTTCGACGTAAAAAGGCCCTGTCCTCACTGAATATTGAGCTGCAATGTGTGATTCGGATGAGGTCTTATCATGACAAGCTCGCATGGGATGTGTAATGAGGGAAAAAGCATGATTTTTATCCTCCACGAGAGGGGCCCTGACAGCGCCCCATTCATCCGGCTGAACGCGCACCCTCGCCGGCTTCCACTGCTCGGGCGAGCCGCTAGGATGGCTCTGCCCCACCGGTCCCGTTCCAAGCCAGCTGCCTGCTTGAAACTGCACAATATGCTCACAAGCACCCTCTTCTTCACATGTAGAGGCAAGAAAGAGGCAGAATCGGTCTAATTCGGCCAGTCTGACAGTTAATGTGGTGGAGAGCAAAACAGCCGTTTCAGAGCGAGAGGATGCTTTTTTTGCACATTTCGACGTAAAAAGGCCCTGTCCTCACTGAATATTGAGCTGCAATGTGTGATTCGGATGAGGTCTTATCATGACAAGCTCGCATGGGATGTGTAATGAGGGAAAAAGCATGATTTTTATCCTCCACGAGAGGGGCCCTGACAGCGCCCCATTCATCCGGCTGAACGCGCACCCTCGCCGGCTTCCACTGCTCGGGCGAGCCGCTAGGATGGCTCTGCCCCACCGGTCCCGTTCCAAGCCAGCTGCCTGCTTGAAACTGCACAATATGCTCACAAGCACCCTCTTCTTCACATGTAGAGGCAAGAAAGAGGCAGAATCGGTCTAATTCGGCCAGTCTGACAGTTAATGTGGTGGAGAGCAAAACAGCCGTTTCAGAGCGAGAGGATGCTTTTTTTGCACATTTCGACGTAAAAAGGCCCTGTCCTCACTGAATATTGAGCTGCAATGTGTGATTCGGATGAGGTCTTATCATGACAAGCTCGCATGGGATGTGTAATGAGGGAAAAAGCATGATTTTTATCCTCCACGAGAGGGGCCCTGACAGCGCCCCATTCATCCGGCTGAACGCGCACCCTCGCCGGCTTCCACTGCTCGGGCGAGCCGCTAGGATGGCTCTGCCCCACCGGTCCCGTTCCAAGCCAGCTGCCTGCTTGAAACTGCACAATATGCTCACAAGCACCCTCTTCTTCACATGTAGAGGCAAGAAAGAGGCAGAATCGGTCTAATTCGGCCAGTCTGACAGTTAATGTGGTGGAGAGCAAAACAGCCGTTTCAGAGCGAGAGGATGCTTTTTTTGCACATTTCGACGTAAAAAGGCCCTGTCCTCACTGAATATTGAGCTGCAATGTGTGATTCGGATGAGGTCTTATCATGACAAGCTCGCATGGGATGTGTAATGAGGGAAAAAGCATGATTTTTATCCTCCACGAGAGGGGCCCTGACAGCGCCCCATTCATCCGGCTGAACGCGCACCCTCGCCGGCTTCCACTGCTCGGGCGAGCCGCTAGGATGGCTCTGCCCCACCGGTCCCGTTCCAAGCCAGCTGCCTGCTTGAAACTGCACAATATGCTCACAAGCACCCTCTTCTTCACATGTAGAGGCAAGAAAGAGGCAGAATCGGTCTAATTCGGCCAGTCTGACAGTTAATGTGGTGGAGAGCAAAACAGCCGTTTCAGAGCGAGAGGATGCTTTTTTTGCACATTTCGACGTAAAAAGGCCCTGTCCTCACTGAATATTGAGCTGCAATGTGTGATTCGGATGAGGTCTTATCATGACAAGCTCGCATGGGATGTGTAATGAGGGAAAAAGCATGATTTTTATCCTCCACGAGAGGGGCCCTGACAGCGCCCCATTCATCCGGCTGAACGCGCACCCTCGCCGGCTTCCACTGCTCGGGCGAGCCGCTAGGATGGCTCTGCCCCACCGGTCCCGTTCCAAGCCAGCTGCCTGCTTGAAACTGCACAATATGCTCACAAGCACCCTCTTCTTCACATGTAGAGGCAAGAAAGAGGCAGAATCGGTCTAATTCGGCCAGTCTGACAGTTAATGTGGTGGAGAGCAAAACAGCCGTTTCAGAGCGAGAGGATGCTTTTTTTGCACATTTCGACGTAAAAAGGCCCTGTCCTCACTGAATATTGAGCTGCAATGTGTGATTCGGATGAGGTCTTATCATGACAAGCTCGCATGGGATGTGTAATGAGGGAAAAAGCATGATTTTTATCCTCCACGAGAGGGGCCCTGACAGCGCCCCATTCATCCGGCTGAACGCGCACCCTCGCCGGCTTCCACTGCTCGGGCGAGCCGCTAGGATGGCTCTGCCCCACCGGTCCCGTTCCAAGCCAGCTGCCTGCTTGAAACTGCACAATATGCTCACAAGCACCCTCTTCTTCACATGTAGAGGCAAGAAAGAGGCAGAATCGGTCTAATTCGGCCAGTCTGACAGTTAATGTGGTGGAGAGCAAAACAGCCGTTTCAGAGCGAGAGGATGCTTTTTTTGCACATTTCGACGTAAAAAGGCCCTGTCCTCACTGAATATTGAGCTGCAATGTGTGATTCGGATGAGGTCTTATCATGACAAGCTCGCATGGGATGTGTAATGAGGGAAAAAGCATGATTTTTATCCTCCACGAGAGGGGCCCTGACAGCGCCCCATTCATCCGGCTGAACGCGCACCCTCGCCGGCTTCCACTGCTCGGGCGAGCCGCTAGGATGGCTCTGCCCCACCGGTCCCGTTCCAAGCCAGCTGCCTGCTTGAAACTGCACAATATGCTCACAAGCACCCTCTTCTTCACATGTAGAGGCAAGAAAGAGGCAGAATCGGTCTAATTCGGCCAGTCTGACAGTTAATGTGGTGGAGAGCAAAACAGCCGTTTCAGAGCGAGAGGATGCTTTTTTTGCACATTTCGACGTAAAAAGGCCCTGTCCTCACTGAATATTGAGCTGCAATGTGTGATTCGGATGAGGTCTTATCATGACAAGCTCGCATGGGATGTGTAATGAGGGAAAAAGCATGATTTTTATCCTCCACGAGAGGGGCCCTGACAGCGCCCCATTCATCCGGCTGAACGCGCACCCTCGCCGGCTTCCACTGCTCGGGCGAGCCGCTAGGATGGCTCTGCCCCACCGGTCCCGTTCCAAGCCAGCTGCCTGCTTGAAACTGCACAATATGCTCACAAGCACCCTCTTCTTCACATGTAGAGGCAAGAAAGAGGCAGAATCGGTCTAATTCGGCCAGTCTGACAGTTAATGTGGTGGAGAGCAAAACAGCCGTTTCAGAGCGAGAGGATGCTTTTTTTGCACATTTCGACGTAAAAAGGCCCTGTCCTCACTGAATATTGAGCTGCAATGTGTGATTCGGATGAGGTCTTATCATGACAAGCTCGCATGGGATGTGTAATGAGGGAAAAAGCATGATTTTTATCCTCCACGAGAGGGGCCCTGACAGCGCCCCATTCATCCGGCTGAACGCGCACCCTCGCCGGCTTCCACTGCTCGGGCGAGCCGCTAGGATGGCTCTGCCCCACCGGTCCCGTTCCAAGCCAGCTGCCTGCTTGAAACTGCACAATATGCTCACAAGCACCCTCTTCTTCACATGTAGAGGCAAGAAAGAGGCAGAATCGGTCTAATTCGGCCAGTCTGACAGTTAATGTGGTGGAGAGCAAAACAGCCGTTTCAGAGCGAGAGGATGCTTTTTTTGCACATTTCGACGTAAAAAGGCCCTGTCCTCACTGAATATTGAGCTGCAATGTGTGATTCGGATGAGGTCTTATCATGACAAGCTCGCATGGGATGTGTAATGAGGGAAAAAGCATGATTTTTATCCTCCACGAGAGGGGCCCTGACAGCGCCCCATTCATCCGGCTGAACGCGCACCCTCGCCGGCTTCCACTGCTCGGGCGAGCCGCTAGGATGGCTCTGCCCCACCGGTCCCGTTCCAAGCCAGCTGCCTGCTTGAAACTGCACAATATGCTCACAAGCACCCTCTTCTTCACATGTAGAGGCAAGAAAGAGGCAGAATCGGTCTAATTCGGCCAGTCTGACAGTTAATGTGGTGGAGAGCAAAACAGCCGTTTCAGAGCGAGAGGATGCTTTTTTTGCACATTTCGACGTAAAAAGGCCCTGTCCTCACTGAATATTGAGCTGCAATGTGTGATTCGGATGAGGTCTTATCATGACAAGCTCGCATGGGATGTGTAATGAGGGAAAAAGCATGATTTTTATCCTCCACGAGAGGGGCCCTGACAGCGCCCCATTCATCCGGCTGAACGCGCACCCTCGCCGGCTTCCACTGCTCGGGCGAGCCGCTAGGATGGCTCTGCCCCACCGGTCCCGTTCCAAGCCAGCTGCCTGCTTGAAACTGCACAATATGCTCACAAGCACCCTCTTCTTCACATGTAGAGGCAAGAAAGAGGCAGAATCGGTCTAATTCGGCCAGTCTGACAGTTAATGTGGTGGAGAGCAAAACAGCCGTTTCAGAGCGAGAGGATGCTTTTTTTGCACATTTCGACGTAAAAAGGCCCTGTCCTCACTGAATATTGAGCTGCAATGTGTGATTCGGATGAGGTCTTATCATGACAAGCTCGCATGGGATGTGTAATGAGGGAAAAAGCATGATTTTTATCCTCCACGAGAGGGGCCCTGACAGCGCCCCATTCATCCGGCTGAACGCGCACCCTCGCCGGCTTCCACTGCTCGGGCGAGCCGCTAGGATGGCTCTGCCCCACCGGTCCCGTTCCAAGCCAGCTGCCTGCTTGAAACTGCACAATATGCTCACAAGCACCCTCTTCTTCACATGTAGAGGCAAGAAAGAGGCAGAATCGGTCTAATTCGGCCAGTCTGACAGTTAATGTGGTGGAGAGCAAAACAGCCGTTTCAGAGCGAGAGGATGCTTTTTTTGCACATTTCGACGTAAAAAGGCCCTGTCCTCACTGAATATTGAGCTGCAATGTGTGATTCGGATGAGGTCTTATCATGACAAGCTCGCATGGGATGTGTAATGAGGGAAAAAGCATGATTTTTATCCTCCACGAGAGGGGCCCTGACAGCGCCCCATTCATCCGGCTGAACGCGCACCCTCGCCGGCTTCCACTGCTCGGGCGAGCCGCTAGGATGGCTCTGCCCCACCGGTCCCGTTCCAAGCCAGCTGCCTGCTTGAAACTGCACAATATGCTCACAAGCACCCTCTTCTTCACATGTAGAGGCAAGAAAGAGGCAGAATCGGTCTAATTCGGCCAGTCTGACAGTTAATGTGGTGGAGAGCAAAACAGCCGTTTCAGAGCGAGAGGATGCTTTTTTTGCACATTTCGACGTAAAAAGGCCCTGTCCTCACTGAATATTGAGCTGCAATGTGTGATTCGGATGAGGTCTTATCATGACAAGCTCGCATGGGATGTGTAATGAGGGAAAAAGCATGATTTTTATCCTCCACGAGAGGGGCCCTGACAGCGCCCCATTCATCCGGCTGAACGCGCACCCTCGCCGGCTTCCACTGCTCGGGCGAGCCGCTAGGATGGCTCTGCCCCACCGGTCCCGTTCCAAGCCAGCTGCCTGCTTGAAACTGCACAATATGCTCACAAGCACCCTCTTCTTCACATGTAGAGGCAAGAAAGAGGCAGAATCGGTCTAATTCGGCCAGTCTGACAGTTAATGTGGTGGAGAGCAAAACAGCCGTTTCAGAGCGAGAGGATGCTTTTTTTGCACATTTCGACGTAAAAAGGCCCTGTCCTCACTGAATATTGAGCTGCAATGTGTGATTCGGATGAGGTCTTATCATGACAAGCTCGCATGGGATGTGTAATGAGGGAAAAAGCATGATTTTTATCCTCCACGAGAGGGGCCCTGACAGCGCCCCATTCATCCGGCTGAACGCGCACCCTCGCCGGCTTCCACTGCTCGGGCGAGCCGCTAGGATGGCTCTGCCCCACCGGTCCCGTTCCAAGCCAGCTGCCTGCTTGAAACTGCACAATATGCTCACAAGCACCCTCTTCTTCACATGTAGAGGCAAGAAAGAGGCAGAATCGGTCTAATTCGGCCAGTCTGACAGTTAATGTGGTGGAGAGCAAAACAGCCGTTTCAGAGCGAGAGGATGCTTTTTTTGCACATTTCGACGTAAAAAGGCCCTGTCCTCACTGAATATTGAGCTGCAATGTGTGATTCGGATGAGGTCTTATCATGACAAGCTCGCATGGGATGTGTAATGAGGGAAAAAGCATGATTTTTATCCTCCACGAGAGGGGCCCTGACAGCGCCCCATTCATCCGGCTGAACGCGCACCCTCGCCGGCTTCCACTGCTCGGGCGAGCCGCTAGGATGGCTCTGCCCCACCGGTCCCGTTCCAAGCCAGCTGCCTGCTTGAAACTGCACAATATGCTCACAAGCACCCTCTTCTTCACATGTAGAGGCAAGAAAGAGGCAGAATCGGTCTAATTCGGCCAGTCTGACAGTTAATGTGGTGGAGAGCAAAACAGCCGTTTCAGAGCGAGAGGATGCTTTTTTTGCACATTTCGACGTAAAAAGGCCCTGTCCTCACTGAATATTGAGCTGCAATGTGTGATTCGGATGAGGTCTTATCATGACAAGCTCGCATGGGATGTGTAATGAGGGAAAAAGCATGATTTTTATCCTCCACGAGAGGGGCCCTGACAGCGCCCCATTCATCCGGCTGAACGCGCACCCTCGCCGGCTTCCACTGCTCGGGCGAGCCGCTAGGATGGCTCTGCCCCACCGGTCCCGTTCCAAGCCAGCTGCCTGCTTGAAACTGCACAATATGCTCACAAGCACCCTCTTCTTCACATGTAGAGGCAAGAAAGAGGCAGAATCGGTCTAATTCGGCCAGTCTGACAGTTAATGTGGTGGAGAGCAAAACAGCCGTTTCAGAGCGAGAGGATGCTTTTTTTGCACATTTCGACGTAAAAAGGCCCTGTCCTCACTGAATATTGAGCTGCAATGTGTGATTCGGATGAGGTCTTATCATGACAAGCTCGCATGGGATGTGTAATGAGGGAAAAAGCATGATTTTTATCCTCCACGAGAGGGGCCCTGACAGCGCCCCATTCATCCGGCTGAACGCGCACCCTCGCCGGCTTCCACTGCTCGGGCGAGCCGCTAGGATGGCTCTGCCCCACCGGTCCCGTTCCAAGCCAGCTGCCTGCTTGAAACTGCACAATATGCTCACAAGCACCCTCTTCTTCACATGTAGAGGCAAGAAAGAGGCAGAATCGGTCTAATTCGGCCAGTCTGACAGTTAATGTGGTGGAGAGCAAAACAGCCGTTTCAGAGCGAGAGGATGCTTTTTTTGCACATTTCGACGTAAAAAGGCCCTGTCCTCACTGAATATTGAGCTGCAATGTGTGATTCGGATGAGGTCTTATCATGACAAGCTCGCATGGGATGTGTAATGAGGGAAAAAGCATGATTTTTATCCTCCACGAGAGGGGCCCTGACAGCGCCCCATTCATCCGGCTGAACGCGCACCCTCGCCGGCTTCCACTGCTCGGGCGAGCCGCTAGGATGGCTCTGCCCCACCGGTCCCGTTCCAAGCCAGCTGCCTGCTTGAAACTGCACAATATGCTCACAAGCACCCTCTTCTTCACATGTAGAGGCAAGAAAGAGGCAGAATCGGTCTAATTCGGCCAGTCTGACAGTTAATGTGGTGGAGAGCAAAACAGCCGTTTCAGAGCGAGAGGATGCTTTTTTTGCACATTTCGACGTAAAAAGGCCCTGTCCTCACTGAATATTGAGCTGCAATGTGTGATTCGGATGAGGTCTTATCATGACAAGCTCGCATGGGATGTGTAATGAGGGAAAAAGCATGATTTTTATCCTCCACGAGAGGGGCCCTGACAGCGCCCCATTCATCCGGCTGAACGCGCACCCTCGCCGGCTTCCACTGCTCGGGCGAGCCGCTAGGATGGCTCTGCCCCACCGGTCCCGTTCCAAGCCAGCTGCCTGCTTGAAACTGCACAATATGCTCACAAGCACCCTCTTCTTCACATGTAGAGGCAAGAAAGAGGCAGAATCGGTCTAATTCGGCCAGTCTGACAGTTAATGTGGTGGAGAGCAAAACAGCCGTTTCAGAGCGAGAGGATGCTTTTTTTGCACATTTCGACGTAAAAAGGCCCTGTCCTCACTGAATATTGAGCTGCAATGTGTGATTCGGATGAGGTCTTATCATGACAAGCTCGCATGGGATGTGTAATGAGGGAAAAAGCATGATTTTTATCCTCCACGAGAGGGGCCCTGACAGCGCCCCATTCATCCGGCTGAACGCGCACCCTCGCCGGCTTCCACTGCTCGGGCGAGCCGCTAGGATGGCTCTGCCCCACCGGTCCCGTTCCAAGCCAGCTGCCTGCTTGAAACTGCACAATATGCTCACAAGCACCCTCTTCTTCACATGTAGAGGCAAGAAAGAGGCAGAATCGGTCTAATTCGGCCAGTCTGACAGTTAATGTGGTGGAGAGCAAAACAGCCGTTTCAGAGCGAGAGGATGCTTTTTTTGCACATTTCGACGTAAAAAGGCCCTGTCCTCACTGAATATTGAGCTGCAATGTGTGATTCGGATGAGGTCTTATCATGACAAGCTCGCATGGGATGTGTAATGAGGGAAAAAGCATGATTTTTATCCTCCACGAGAGGGGCCCTGACAGCGCCCCATTCATCCGGCTGAACGCGCACCCTCGCCGGCTTCCACTGCTCGGGCGAGCCGCTAGGATGGCTCTGCCCCACCGGTCCCGTTCCAAGCCAGCTGCCTGCTTGAAACTGCACAATATGCTCACAAGCACCCTCTTCTTCACATGTAGAGGCAAGAAAGAGGCAGAATCGGTCTAATTCGGCCAGTCTGACAGTTAATGTGGTGGAGAGCAAAACAGCCGTTTCAGAGCGAGAGGATGCTTTTTTTGCACATTTCGACGTAAAAAGGCCCTGTCCTCACTGAATATTGAGCTGCAATGTGTGATTCGGATGAGGTCTTATCATGACAAGCTCGCATGGGATGTGTAATGAGGGAAAAAGCATGATTT
Source organism: Chelon labrosus (assembly GCF_963514085.1). Taxonomy (NCBI): domain Eukaryota; kingdom Metazoa; phylum Chordata; class Actinopteri; order Mugiliformes; family Mugilidae; genus Chelon; species Chelon labrosus. The sequence goes on along the minus strand of NW_028181588.1, from coordinate 16,905 downwards.
TTATCCTCCACGAGAGGGGCCCTGACAGCGCCCCATTCATCCGGCTGAACGCGCACCCTCGCCGGCTTCCACTGCTCGGGCGAGCCGCTAGGATGGCTCTGCCCCACCGGTCCCGTTCCAAGCCAGCTGCCTGCTTGAAACTGCACAATATGCTCACAAGCACCCTCTTCTTCACATGTAGAGGCAAGAAAGAGGCAGAATCGGTCTAATTCGGCCAGTCTGACAGTTAATGTGGTGGAGAGCAAAACAGCCGTTTCAGAGCGAGAGGATGCTTTTTTTGCACATTTCGACGTAAAAAGGCCCTGTCCTCACTGAATATTGAGCTGCAATGTGTGATTCGGATGAGGTCTTATCATGACAAGCTCGCATGGGATGTGTAATGAGGGAAAAAGCATGATTTTTATCCTCCACGAGAGGGGCCCTGACAGCGCCCCATTCATCCGGCTGAACGCGCACCCTCGCCGGCTTCCACTGCTCGGGCGAGCCGCTAGGATGGCTCTGCCCCACCGGTCCCGTTCCAAGCCAGCTGCCTGCTTGAAACTGCACAATATGCTCACAAGCACCCTCTTCTTCACATGTAGAGGCAAGAAAGAGGCAGAATCGGTCTAATTCGGCCAGTCTGACAGTTAATGTGGTGGAGAGCAAAACAGCCGTTTCAGAGCGAGAGGATGCTTTTTTTGCACATTTCGACGTAAAAAGGCCCTGTCCTCACTGAATATTGAGCTGCAATGTGTGATTCGGATGAGGTCTTATCATGACAAGCTCGCATGGGATGTGTAATGAGGGAAAAAGCATGATTTTTATCCTCCACGAGAGGGGCCCTGACAGCGCCCCATTCATCCGGCTGAACGCGCACCCTCGCCGGCTTCCACTGCTCGGGCGAGCCGCTAGGATGGCTCTGCCCCACCGGTCCCGTTCCAAGCCAGCTGCCTGCTTGAAACTGCACAATATGCTCACAAGCACCCTCTTCTTCACATGTAGAGGCAAGAAAGAGGCAGAATCGGTCTAATTCGGCCAGTCTGACAGTTAATGTGGTGGAGAGCAAAACAGCCGTTTCAGAGCGAGAGGATGCTTTTTTTGCACATTTCGACGTAAAAAGGCCCTGTCCTCACTGAATATTGAGCTGCAATGTGTGATTCGGATGAGGTCTTATCATGACAAGCTCGCATGGGATGTGTAATGAGGGAAAAAGCATGATTTTTATCCTCCACGAGAGGGGCCCTGACAGCGCCCCATTCATCCGGCTGAACGCGCACCCTCGCCGGCTTCCACTGCTCGGGCGAGCCGCTAGGATGGCTCTGCCCCACCGGTCCCGTTCCAAGCCAGCTGCCTGCTTGAAACTGCACAATATGCTCACAAGCACCCTCTTCTTCACATGTAGAGGCAAGAAAGAGGCAGAATCGGTCTAATTCGGCCAGTCTGACAGTTAATGTGGTGGAGAGCAAAACAGCCGTTTCAGAGCGAGAGGATGCTTTTTTTGCACATTTCGACGTAAAAAGGCCCTGTCCTCACTGAATATTGAGCTGCAATGTGTGATTCGGATGAGGTCTTATCATGACAAGCTCGCATGGGATGTGTAATGAGGGAAAAAGCATGATTTTTATCCTCCACGAGAGGGGCCCTGACAGCGCCCCATTCATCCGGCTGAACGCGCACCCTCGCCGGCTTCCACTGCTCGGGCGAGCCGCTAGGATGGCTCTGCCCCACCGGTCCCGTTCCAAGCCAGCTGCCTGCTTGAAACTGCACAATATGCTCACAAGCACCCTCTTCTTCACATGTAGAGGCAAGAAAGAGGCAGAATCGGTCTAATTCGGCCAGTCTGACAGTTAATGTGGTGGAGAGCAAAACAGCCGTTTCAGAGCGAGAGGATGCTTTTTTTGCACATTTCGACGTAAAAAGGCCCTGTCCTCACTGAATATTGAGCTGCAATGTGTGATTCGGATGAGGTCTTATCATGACAAGCTCGCATGGGATGTGTAATGAGGGAAAAAGCATGATTTTTATCCTCCACGAGAGGGGCCCTGACAGCGCCCCATTCATCCGGCTGAACGCGCACCCTCGCCGGCTTCCACTGCTCGGGCGAGCCGCTAGGATGGCTCTGCCCCACCGGTCCCGTTCCAAGCCAGCTGCCTGCTTGAAACTGCACAATATGCTCACAAGCACCCTCTTCTTCACATGTAGAGGCAAGAAAGAGGCAGAATCGGTCTAATTCGGCCAGTCTGACAGTTAATGTGGTGGAGAGCAAAACAGCCGTTTCAGAGCGAGAGGATGCTTTTTTTGCACATTTCGACGTAAAAAGGCCCTGTCCTCACTGAATATTGAGCTGCAATGTGTGATTCGGATGAGGTCTTATCATGACAAGCTCGCATGGGATGTGTAATGAGGGAAAAAGCATGATTTTTATCCTCCACGAGAGGGGCCCTGACAGCGCCCCATTCATCCGGCTGAACGCGCACCCTCGCCGGCTTCCACTGCTCGGGCGAGCCGCTAGGATGGCTCTGCCCCACCGGTCCCGTTCCAAGCCAGCTGCCTGCTTGAAACTGCACAATATGCTCACAAGCACCCTCTTCTTCACATGTAGAGGCAAGAAAGAGGCAGAATCGGTCTAATTCGGCCAGTCTGACAGTTAATGTGGTGGAGAGCAAAACAGCCGTTTCAGAGCGAGAGGATGCTTTTTTTGCACATTTCGACGTAAAAAGGCCCTGTCCTCACTGAATATTGAGCTGCAATGTGTGATTCGGATGAGGTCTTATCATGACAAGCTCGCATGGGATGTGTAATGAGGGAAAAAGCATGATTTTTATCCTCCACGAGAGGGGCCCTGACAGCGCCCCATTCATCCGGCTGAACGCGCACCCTCGCCGGCTTCCACTGCTCGGGCGAGCCGCTAGGATGGCTCTGCCCCACCGGTCCCGTTCCAAGCCAGCTGCCTGCTTGAAACTGCACAATATGCTCACAAGCACCCTCTTCTTCACATGTAGAGGCAAGAAAGAGGCAGAATCGGTCTAATTCGGCCAGTCTGACAGTTAATGTGGTGGAGAGCAAAACAGCCGTTTCAGAGCGAGAGGATGCTTTTTTTGCACATTTCGACGTAAAAAGGCCCTGTCCTCACTGAATATTGAGCTGCAATGTGTGATTCGGATGAGGTCTTATCATGACAAGCTCGCATGGGATGTGTAATGAGGGAAAAAGCATGATTTTTATCCTCCACGAGAGGGGCCCTGACAGCGCCCCATTCATCCGGCTGAACGCGCACCCTCGCCGGCTTCCACTGCTCGGGCGAGCCGCTAGGATGGCTCTGCCCCACCGGTCCCGTTCCAAGCCAGCTGCCTGCTTGAAACTGCACAATATGCTCACAAGCACCCTCTTCTTCACATGTAGAGGCAAGAAAGAGGCAGAATCGGTCTAATTCGGCCAGTCTGACAGTTAATGTGGTGGAGAGCAAAACAGCCGTTTCAGAGCGAGAGGATGCTTTTTTTGCACATTTCGACGTAAAAAGGCCCTGTCCTCACTGAATATTGAGCTGCAATGTGTGATTCGGATGAGGTCTTATCATGACAAGCTCGCATGGGATGTGTAATGAGGGAAAAAGCATGATTTTTATCCTCCACGAGAGGGGCCCTGACAGCGCCCCATTCATCCGGCTGAACGCGCACCCTCGCCGGCTTCCACTGCTCGGGCGAGCCGCTAGGATGGCTCTGCCCCACCGGTCCCGTTCCAAGCCAGCTGCCTGCTTGAAACTGCACAATATGCTCACAAGCACCCTCTTCTTCACATGTAGAGGCAAGAAAGAGGCAGAATCGGTCTAATTCGGCCAGTCTGACAGTTAATGTGGTGGAGAGCAAAACAGCCGTTTCAGAGCGAGAGGATGCTTTTTTTGCACATTTCGACGTAAAAAGGCCCTGTCCTCACTGAATATTGAGCTGCAATGTGTGATTCGGATGAGGTCTTATCATGACAAGCTCGCATGGGATGTGTAATGAGGGAAAAAGCATGATTTTTATCCTCCACGAGAGGGGCCCTGACAGCGCCCCATTCATCCGGCTGAACGCGCACCCTCGCCGGCTTCCACTGCTCGGGCGAGCCGCTAGGATGGCTCTGCCCCACCGGTCCCGTTCCAAGCCAGCTGCCTGCTTGAAACTGCACAATATGCTCACAAGCACCCTCTTCTTCACATGTAGAGGCAAGAAAGAGGCAGAATCGGTCTAATTCGGCCAGTCTGACAGTTAATGTGGTGGAGAGCAAAACAGCCGTTTCAGAGCGAGAGGATGCTTTTTTTGCACATTTCGACGTAAAAAGGCCCTGTCCTCACTGAATATTGAGCTGCAATGTGTGATTCGGATGAGGTCTTATCATGACAAGCTCGCATGGGATGTGTAATGAGGGAAAAAGCATGATTTTTATCCTCCACGAGAGGGGCCCTGACAGCGCCCCATTCATCCGGCTGAACGCGCACCCTCGCCGGCTTCCACTGCTCGGGCGAGCCGCTAGGATGGCTCTGCCCCACCGGTCCCGTTCCAAGCCAGCTGCCTGCTTGAAACTGCACAATATGCTCACAAGCACCCTCTTCTTCACATGTAGAGGCAAGAAAGAGGCAGAATCGGTCTAATTCGGCCAGTCTGACAGTTAATGTGGTGGAGAGCAAAACAGCCGTTTCAGAGCGAGAGGATGCTTTTTTTGCACATTTCGACGTAAAAAGGCCCTGTCCTCACTGAATATTGAGCTGCAATGTGTGATTCGGATGAGGTCTTATCATGACAAGCTCGCATGGGATGTGTAATGAGGGAAAAAGCATGATTTTTATCCTCCACGAGAGGGGCCCTGACAGCGCCCCATTCATCCGGCTGAACGCGCACCCTCGCCGGCTTCCACTGCTCGGGCGAGCCGCTAGGATGGCTCTGCCCCACCGGTCCCGTTCCAAGCCAGCTGCCTGCTTGAAACTGCACAATATGCTCACAAGCACCCTCTTCTTCACATGTAGAGGCAAGAAAGAGGCAGAATCGGTCTAATTCGGCCAGTCTGACAGTTAATGTGGTGGAGAGCAAAACAGCCGTTTCAGAGCGAGAGGATGCTTTTTTTGCACATTTCGACGTAAAAAGGCCCTGTCCTCACTGAATATTGAGCTGCAATGTGTGATTCGGATGAGGTCTTATCATGACAAGCTCGCATGGGATGTGTAATGAGGGAAAAAGCATGATTTTTATCCTCCACGAGAGGGGCCCTGACAGCGCCCCATTCATCCGGCTGAACGCGCACCCTCGCCGGCTTCCACTGCTCGGGCGAGCCGCTAGGATGGCTCTGCCCCACCGGTCCCGTTCCAAGCCAGCTGCCTGCTTGAAACTGCACAATATGCTCACAAGCACCCTCTTCTTCACATGTAGAGGCAAGAAAGAGGCAGAATCGGTCTAATTCGGCCAGTCTGACAGTTAATGTGGTGGAGAGCAAAACAGCCGTTTCAGAGCGAGAGGATGCTTTTTTTGCACATTTCGACGTAAAAAGGCCCTGTCCTCACTGAATATTGAGCTGCAATGTGTGATTCGGATGAGGTCTTATCATGACAAGCTCGCATGGGATGTGTAATGAGGGAAAAAGCATGATTTTTATCCTCCACGAGAGGGGCCCTGACAGCGCCCCATTCATCCGGCTGAACGCGCACCCTCGCCGGCTTCCACTGCTCGGGCGAGCCGCTAGGATGGCTCTGCCCCACCGGTCCCGTTCCAAGCCAGCTGCCTGCTTGAAACTGCACAATATGCTCACAAGCACCCTCTTCTTCACATGTAGAGGCAAGAAAGAGGCAGAATCGGTCTAATTCGGCCAGTCTGACAGTTAATGTGGTGGAGAGCAAAACAGCCGTTTCAGAGCGAGAGGATGCTTTTTTTGCACATTTCGACGTAAAAAGGCCCTGTCCTCACTGAATATTGAGCTGCAATGTGTGATTCGGATGAGGTCTTATCATGACAAGCTCGCATGGGATGTGTAATGAGGGAAAAAGCATGATTTTTATCCTCCACGAGAGGGGCCCTGACAGCGCCCCATTCATCCGGCTGAACGCGCACCCTCGCCGGCTTCCACTGCTCGGGCGAGCCGCTAGGATGGCTCTGCCCCACCGGTCCCGTTCCAAGCCAGCTGCCTGCTTGAAACTGCACAATATGCTCACAAGCACCCTCTTCTTCACATGTAGAGGCAAGAAAGAGGCAGAATCGGTCTAATTCGGCCAGTCTGACAGTTAATGTGGTGGAGAGCAAAACAGCCGTTTCAGAGCGAGAGGATGCTTTTTTTGCACATTTCGACGTAAAAAGGCCCTGTCCTCACTGAATATTGAGCTGCAATGTGTGATTCGGATGAGGTCTTATCATGACAAGCTCGCATGGGATGTGTAATGAGGGAAAAAGCAGGATTTTTATCCTCCACGAGAGGGGCCCTGACAGCGCCCCATTCATCCGGCTGAACGCGCACCCTCGCCGGCTTCCACTGCTCGGGCGAGCCGCTAGGATGGCTCTGCCCCACCGGTCCCGTTCCAAGCCAGCTGCCTGCTTGAAACTGCACAATATGCTCACAAGCACCCTCTTCTTCACATGTAGAGGCAAGAAAGAGGCAGAATCGGTCTAATTCGGCCAGTCTGACAGTTAATGTGGTGGAGAGCAAAACAGCCGTTTCAGAGCGAGAGGATGCTTTTTTTGCACATTTCGACGTAAAAAGGCCCTGTCCTCACTGAATATTGAGCTGCAATGTGTGATTCGGATGAGGTCTTATCATGACAAGCTCGCATGGGATGTGTAATGAGGGAAAAAGCAGGATTTTTATCCTCCACGAGAGGGGCCCTGACAGCGCCCCATTCATCCGGCTGAACGCGCACCCTCGCCGGCTTCCACTGCTCGGGCGAGCCGCTAGGATGGCTCTGCCCCACCGGTCCCGTTCCAAGCCAGCTGCCTGCTTGAAACTGCACAATATGCTCACAAGCACCCTCTTCTTCACATGTAGAGGCAAGAAAGAGGCAGAATCGGTCTAATTCGGCCAGTCTGACAGTTAATGTGGTGGAGAGCAAAACAGCCGTTTCAGAGCGAGAGGATGCTTTTTTTGCACATTTCGACGTAAAAAGGCCCTGTCCTCACTGAATATTGAGCTGCAATGTGTGATTCGGATGAGGTCTTATCATGACAAGCTCGCATGGGATGTGTAATGAGGGAAAAAGCATGATTTTTATCCTCCACGAGAGGGGCCCTGACAGCGCCCCATTCATCCGGCTGAACGCGCACCCTCGCCGGCTTCCACTGCTCGGGCGAGCCGCTAGGATGGCTCTGCCCCACCGGTCCCGTTCCAAGCCAGCTGCCTGCTTGAAACTGCACAATATGCTCACAAGCACCCTCTTCTTCACATGTAGAGGCAAGAAAGAGGCAGAATCGGTCTAATTCGGCCAGTCTGACAGTTAATGTGGTGGAGAGCAAAACAGCCGTTTCAGAGCGAGAGGATGCTTTTTTTGCACATTTCGACGTAAAAAGGCCCTGTCCTCACTGAATATTGAGCTGCAATGTGTGATTCGGATGAGGTCTTATCATGACAAGCTCGCATGGGATGTGTAATGAGGGAAAAAGCATGATTTTTATCCTCCACGAGAGGGGCCCTGACAGCGCCCCATTCATCCGGCTGAACGCGCACCCTCGCCGGCTTCCACTGCTCGGGCGAGCCGCTAGGATGGCTCTGCCCCACCGGTCCCGTTCCAAGCCAGCTGCCTGCTTGAAACTGCACAATATGCTCACAAGCACCCTCTTCTTCACATGTAGAGGCAAGAAAGAGGCAGAATCGGTCTAATTCGGCCAGTCTGACAGTTAATGTGGTGGAGAGCAAAACAGCCGTTTCAGAGCGAGAGGATGCTTTTTTTGCACATTTCGACGTAAAAAGGCCCTGTCCTCACTGAATATTGAGCTGCAATGTGTGATTCGGATGAGGTCTTATCATGACAAGCTCGCATGGGATGTGTAATGAGGGAAAAAGCATGATTTTTATCCTCCACGAGAGGGGCCCTGACAGCGCCCCATTCATCCGGCTGAACGCGCACCCTCGCCGGCTTCCACTGCTCGGGCGAGCCGCTAGGATGGCTCTGCCCCACCGGTCCCGTTCCAAGCCAGCTGCCTGCTTGAAACTGCACAATATGCTCACAAGCACCCTCTTCTTCACATGTAGAGGCAAGAAAGAGGCAGAATCGGTCTAATTCGGCCAGTCTGACAGTTAATGTGGTGGAGAGCAAAACAGCCGTTTCAGAGCGAGAGGATGCTTTTTTTGCACATTTCGACGTAAAAAGGCCCTGTCCTCACTGAATATTGAGCTGCAATGTGTGATTCGGATGAGGTCTTATCATGACAAGCTCGCATGGGATGTGTAATGAGGGAAAAAGCAGGATTTTTATCCTCCACGAGAGGGGCCCTGACAGCGCCCCATTCATCCGGCTGAACGCGCACCCTCGCCGGCTTCCACTGCTCGGGCGAGCCGCTAGGATGGCTCTGCCCCACCGGTCCCGTTCCAAGCCAGCTGCCTGCTTGAAACTGCACAATATGCTCACAAGCACCCTCTTCTTCACATGTAGAGGCAAGAAAGAGGCAGAATCGGTCTAATTCGGCCAGTCTGACAGTTAATGTGGTGGAGAGCAAAACAGCCGTTTCAGAGCGAGAGGATGCTTTTTTTGCACATTTCGACGTAAAAAGGCCCTGTCCTCACTGAATATTGAGCTGCAATGTGTGATTCGGATGAGGTCTTATCATGACAAGCTCGCATGGGATGTGTAATGAGGGAAAAAGCATGATTTTTATCCTCCACGAGAGGGGCCCTGACAGCGCCCCATTCATCCGGCTGAACGCGCACCCTCGCCGGCTTCCACTGCTCGGGCGAGCCGCTAGGATGGCTCTGCCCCACCGGTCCCGTTCCAAGCCAGCTGCCTGCTTGAAACTGCACAATATGCTCACAAGCACCCTCTTCTTCACATGTAGAGGCAAGAAAGAGGCAGAATCGGTCTAATTCGGCCAGTCTGACAGTTAATGTGGTGGAGAGCAAAACAGCCGTTTCAGAGCGAGAGGATGCTTTTTTTGCACATTTCGACGTAAAAAGGCCCTGTCCTCACTGAATATTGAGCTGCAATGTGTGATTCGGATGAGGTCTTATCATGACAAGCTCGCATGGGATGTGTAATGAGGGAAAAAGCATGATTTTTATCCTCCACGAGAGGGGCCCTGACAGCGCCCCATTCATCCGGCTGAACGCGCACCCTCGCCGGCTTCCACTGCTCGGGCGAGCCGCTAGGATGGCTCTGCCCCACCGGTCCCGTTCCAAGCCAGCTGCCTGCTTGAAACTGCACAATATGCTCACAAGCACCCTCTTCTTCACATGTAGAGGCAAGAAAGAGGCAGAATCGGTCTAATTCGGCCAGTCTGACAGTTAATGTGGTGGAGAGCAAAACAGCCGTTTCAGAGCGAGAGGATGCTTTTTTTGCACATTTCGACGTAAAAAGGCCCTGTCCTCACTGAATATTGAGCTGCAATGTGTGATTCGGATGAGGTCTTATCATGACAAGCTCGCATGGGATGTGTAATGAGGGAAAAAGCATGATTTTTATCCTCCACGAGAGGGGCCCTGACAGCGCCCCATTCATCCGGCTGAACGCGCACCCTCGCCGGCTTCCACTGCTCGGGCGAGCCGCTAGGATGGCTCTGCCCCACCGGTCCCGTTCCAAGCCAGCTGCCTGCTTGAAACTGCACAATATGCTCACAAGCACCCTCTTCTTCACATGTAGAGGCAAGAAAGAGGCAGAATCGGTCTAATTCGGCCAGTCTGACAGTTAATGTGGTGGAGAGCAAAACAGCCGTTTCAGAGCGAGAGGATGCTTTTTTTGCACATTTCGACGTAAAAAGGCCCTGTCCTCACTGAATATTGAGCTGCAATGTGTGATTCGGATGAGGTCTTATCATGACAAGCTCGCATGGGATGTGTAATGAGGGAAAAAGCATGATTTTTATCCTCCACGAGAGGGGCCCTGACAGCGCCCCATTCATCCGGCTGAACGCGCACCCTCGCCGGCTTCCACTGCTCGGGCGAGCCGCTAGGATGGCTCTGCCCCACCGGTCCCGTTCCAAGCCAGCTGCCTGCTTGAAACTGCACAATATGCTCACAAGCACCCTCTTCTTCACATGTAGAGGCAAGAAAGAGGCAGAATCGGTCTAATTCGGCCAGTCTGACAGTTAATGTGGTGGAGAGCAAAACAGCCGTTTCAGAGCGAGAGGATGCTTTTTTTGCACATTTCGACGTAAAAAGGCCCTGTCCTCACTGAATATTGAGCTGCAATGTGTGATTCGGATGAGGTCTTATCATGACAAGCTCGCATGGGATGTGTAATGAGGGAAAAAGCATGATTTTTATCCTCCACGAGAGGGGCCCTGACAGCGCCCCATTCATCCGGCTGAACGCGCACCCTCGCCGGCTTCCACTGCTCGGGCGAGCCGCTAGGATGGCTCTGCCCCACCGGTCCCGTTCCAAGCCAGCTGCCTGCTTGAAACTGCACAATATGCTCACAAGCACCCTCTTCTTCACATGTAGAGGCAAGAAAGAGGCAGAATCGGTCTAATTCGGCCAGTCTGACAGTTAATGTGGTGGAGAGCAAAACAGCCGTTTCAGAGCGAGAGGATGCTTTTTTTGCACATTTCGACGTAAAAAGGCCCTGTCCTCACTGAATATTGAGCTGCAATGTGTGATTCGGATGAGGTCTTATCATGACAAGCTCGCATGGGATGTGTAATGAGGGAAAAAGCATGATTTTTATCCTCCACGAGAGGGGCCCTGACAGCGCCCCATTCATCCGGCTGAACGCGCACCCTCGCCGGCTTCCACTGCTCGGGCGAGCCGCTAGGATGGCTCTGCCCCACCGGTCCCGTTCCAAGCCAGCTGCCTGCTTGAAACTGCACAATATGCTCACAAGCACCCTCTTCTTCACATGTAGAGGCAAGAAAGAGGCAGAATCGGTCTAATTCGGCCAGTCTGACAGTTAATGTGGTGGAGAGCAAAACAGCCGTTTCAGAGCGAGAGGATGCTTTTTTTGCACATTTCGACGTAAAAAGGCCCTGTCCTCACTGAATGTGTTGGAACTGTTTATGTTATGTTCATCCAGCCGCTAGGAGGCGCTATTGACAATTGTGGTGATGTATTCAACCAGTAGGTGGTCAGAAGAAAAAAGAAAAGAAAAGCTAGCTTGGAAAGTGACAATCAGTCCATGAGGTGTGTTTTTCCTCACTTAAGCCATCCTCTCATTTCCAGCCCTTTGAGTGGAAATATGAGTAAGTTTTATGTTAGTTATGAATCTTGGCAGGTATATTTGTTGCACTTGTCATAGGTTGTGAAATTTTTTAGACAACATTTGCATTTGATTTGAGTTGTGTTCCAGTGGTGATAGCGGAGCCTATTTAAGTTGTCTGTACTAATGCTTAGCTACTGTTAACAAGTAATTGTCTACATAGTGATAACAGTTAATGTGCATTGTTAATTTTACATAATACTTATTTGTATTTTGTATCTTGTATGTTGCAGTTTCACACTTTTTGTATTAAATCCTGGCCAAACACAACACCTGTCTGTTCCTTGGAGGAAATGATGCAAGAAGAGTTTAGCTGGCTGTGAAGCTCAATTAGGACACAGGGTCACATTGGGTGTAACAGTACAGTGAAATCATAACGCTCTACGAGGGACTACGGTGAACGGTTGGTGGAAGAAAACACAATCTGCAATCCTGCTAAAGGCTACTATGGAGAAGGAAGAAACTAAAAGTCAAAGCTCACACTCCTCTCACTCATCAAAGGCACCTGTAGCAAAGTCAATATGTTCAGGAAATCTAACTGTTCGCTCAAAAGCTGGAGCATCTACAAGGTCATCAGCTTCAAGCCGAGCCAGTATGGCTGCGGCACGCGCTCAAGCAGATGCTCAAGCCGCCAAAGCCAGGCTAGCCTATGCTGAGAAAGAACTGAGCATCAAAGTGGAAAAAGCACGGTTAGAAGCAACACTTGATGTGCTCAATCTCCAGAAGGAGGCAGATGCTGCCATGGCCAAAGCTGAGGTAATGGAGGCAGCCGCAGCTCAGTATGAGGACATGGAAAAAAGTAACGAACTGAGTTTCTTGCCCTTACAACCAACTACAGAGGAGAAAGTGAGTGAGTACATAAACAGACACAGTTACAAAGATGAGCCGACTCAAAAAAGAGAGACTTTTCAACACAGCCCTACACGTCAGGAACAATACCAACCAGATGTTCACACATCTTTTCACGTTAAACAGGAAGCAAACAATTACTCAGTCCAGCCACCAGATGGCGCCAAACGACCACCGATAAGAGACGTAATCGAACAACCAAAGCAGTTTTTAAGTCCAAATAGCGCTGACAACACAACCAGTGACCTTGCCAGGTTTCTAGCCAAGAGTCAACTAGTAACCGGAGGGCTGACTAAATTTGATGATAAACCAGAGAGTTATCTCAGCTGGAAGGCTACTTTCCAGTGCACTATCAGAGAACTGGGTCTTACAGCTAGCGAAGAAATTAACCTCCTCATCAAATGGCTCGGCCCTGAGTCTTCTGATCATGCAAAAAGATTGAAGGCGGTCAACATTAGATTCCCACTTGCTGGTCTGAACATGATATGGGAGAGATTAGAAGAATGCTACGGCTCTCCAGAAGCAATAGAAAACTCTCTTTTCACAAGGTTACAGAACTTTCCAAAGCTTTCGAGCAAAGAGCCTCACAAGCTTCGTGACCTGTCAGATCTGCTGTGTGAACTGGAAGGTGCAAAATTAGATGGATATCTCACGGGGTTGAGTTACCTCGATACAGCTAGAGGAGTGGGTCCAATTGTTGAGAAGCTGCCCTTTCCCCTTCAAGAGAGATGGACAATGGTGGGGTCGAATTATAAAGAGGATCATAATGTAAGCTTTCCACCCTTCTCGTTCTTTGTGGACTTTGTGAAACGCCAAGCCAAAGCGAGGAATGACCCAAGCTTTACCACAGCTTACAACCCACCTGTCAATCCTGCAGTTAGTTACAAAAAAGGAAAGCTAACAAGCAACTACAGCCAAAGACAGTCCGTCACAGCACACAAGACAGAAGTGTTAGAGACAGACAAGACAAAAGACACAAGACAGACAGACATTCAAAAAGAATGCCCCATACATCACAAACCACATCCACTGAAAAGATGCAGAGGTTTCAGAATGATGCTGCTGGAAGATAGAAAAAAGTTGCTCAAAGAAAATAACATCTGCTATCGCTGCCTCGCTTCTACCACTCACCAAGCCAAGGAATGTAAAGCTACAATAAAGTGTGATGAGTGTGGCAGCGAGAGACATCTAGGAGCTCTTCACCCAGGTCCAGCACCATCAACATCCAAGCCTCCTTCATTCCCAAAGGAGTATGGCGGGGAGCAAGAACCTGCACAGGAGGTTGATGTTACAGCCACATGTACCGAGGTATGTGGGAATGAGATCACAGGAAAGTCCTGCTCCAAGATCTGTTTGGTGCAAGTCCACCACAGAGGTGAGCCACACAACACGAAGAAAATGTATGCAATAATAGACGATCAAAGTAACGAGTCACTAGCAAAGACAGAGTTTTTCGACATGTTTGCAATACAAGGCTCAACTATGCCATACACATTAAAAACCTGCTCCGGTGTGACTCGAGTAAGTGGCAGAAGAGCCTGTGACTACGTTGTTCAGTCATTTGATGGAAAAATGAGCTTTCCTCTCCCCATGCTTATAGAGTGCAATGCTATCCCAAACAATAAAGATGAGATACCCACTGCAGAAGCTGCTTCACACCATCCTCACCTGAGAGCCATAGCTGCTGAGATACCACACCTCGATCCTGATGCCGACATTCTGCTGCTGATTGGACGAAATCTGCTGAGTGTCCACAAGGTCAGAAAACAAATATGTGGCAAGCACAATGACCCATTTGCACAAAGGCTTGACCTGGGCTGGGTCATTATAGGGGATGTATGTCTGGGTAATGCCCACAAGCCAAGTGAAGTAAATGTTCTCAAGACACATATACTGGACAATGGTCGCCCAAGCTATCTCACTCCCTGCAGCAGCCGCTTCAACGTGAAAGAGAGCTTCACACTGAGCCAGTCCAAAGCCATTTCCAAACCAGTGGCACCTGCAAGCCTACAAACAAAGCTCACAGATGAGAATCTAGGAGAGAATGTTTTCTGCCAAACCAACGAAGACAACCGTCTTGCACATTCAGCTGAGGACCTCGTCTTTCTGAAAAAGATGGAACAGATCTTCAAAGATGACACTAACAGCTTGGTTGCACCACTCCCATTTCGAAGCCCAAGACGTCTCCTCCCAGACAACAGGTGCTACGCCCTTAAGCGCCTAGAGTCACTTCGACGCACACTCAACAAGAAGCCAGACATGAAGGCTCACTTCATTGAGTTCATGCAGAAAATGCTTGACAACAAGCATGCAGAGCTTGCACCACCTCGCACCAAGAATAAAGAGACCTGGTATCTTCCCACCTTCGGTGTTTACCACCCACAGAAGCCCGGGAAGATCCGTGTGGTGTTTGACTCTAGTGCTCAGTTTGATGGAGTGTCTCTCAATGATGTTCTGCTTTCTGGGCCCGATCTCAACAACACACTTGTGGGTGTGCTCCTGCGATTCAGGAAGGAACCTGTCGCTATCACAGCTGACATTGAGCAGATGTTTTACTGCTTTGTTGTTCAGGAGGACCACAGAGATTACCTTCGTTTCCTGTGGTATGAAGACAACGACCTAACCAAGGAGGTGGTAGACTATCGCATGAGAGTGCACGTTTTCGGTAACAGCCCCTCCCCAGCAGTAGCGATCTACGGATTGAGGATGGCAGCAAAGGAAGCCGAAGGTGAATATGGAACTGATGCTCGCAACTTCATCGAGCAAGACTTTTATGTGGATGACGCACTGAAGTCTTTCCCTACAGAAGCTGAGGCAATTGACGTCCTACAGAGAGCCCAGAAAATGCTCGCCCTCTCTAATCTACGTCTCCACAAGATAGCCTCCAACAAAGTGGAGGTGGTGAGTGCTTTCCCTTCTGAAGATAGAGCAAAGGAGATCAAAGAACTTGATCTAACTACAGACAAGCTCCCAGTCCAACGCAGTTTGGGTGTGATTTGGAACACCACATCAGACGCATTCATGTTTGATGTTCCTCAAGAGCAGAAGCCCTTAACTCGACGCGGTGTGCTCTCAACTGTAAATAGTTTGTTCGATCCTCTTGGGCTGCTCGCACCTGTAACTATTAAAGGCAGACTGCTACTCAGGGAGCTCACCAGCCGCAACCTTGAGTGGGACACCCCGTTGCCACAAGACATGTATGACGAATGGAGAAGATGGCAGGACTCGTTGCAGCATCTTACAGCCTTGCACATTCCTCGTACCTATGTCTCTTTCTCCATCTCACAAGCCATCTTCATCGAACTCTGCATGTTCTCAGATGCTTCGGTGAAAGCAATCGCAGCAGTAGCCTATGTGAAAGCAACACATGAGGATGGTCACAGCGAAGTTGGTTTCGTCATGGGCAAAGCCAAACTTGCTCCTATGCCAGAGCTCACCGTTCCCAGATTGGAACTTTGTGCTGCAGTGCTTGCGGTGGAGATGTCAGAGCTTCTGAAAGACGAGCTTAAGATCAAGTTTGACAGGATCACATTTCTCACTGACAGCAAAGTGGTTCTGGGATACATCTTCAACAAGAACAGGAGATTCCACGTATATGTGAACAATCGTGTCCAGAGGATCAAGCAATCTTCTCTCCCAGAGCAGTGGAAGTATGTTCCAACTGAGCACAATCCAGCTGACCATGGTTCTCGCTCACTAGCGGCAGAGAAAATCGAAAGCACATCATGGTGGTCTGGCCCAGCCTTTCTTCTGAAGACCAAGAGTGTTGCTCCTGAAAAAGGCCCATTTGAACTCATTGACCCGGAGTCAGATGCAGAAATCCGTCAGAACGCTACTGTGCTGGTGACCAGAACCTCATCAAGCAGTTTAGGTTCAACACGCTTTGAACGATTCTCAAAGTGGACCTCTCTTGTCAAAGCAGTTGCATACCTTCGTCATATAGCTCACAGTTTCAAGTCCAAAGATTGTAAAGGCTGGCACCTCTGCAGAACAAGTCTTACAGAAGAAACCTTGACTCAAGCAGAGCACACTATCATCAGGTGTGTCCAAAATGAAGCGTATGCGGAAGAAATCAAACGCATCAAGGCAAAACAAGATCTGCCATGCAACAGTCCTCTGTACAAGCTCAAGCCGATCATTGATGACGAAGACCTACTCCGTGTTGGCGGACGCTTGTCAGAATCCAACCTGACCAGTCAAGAAGCCAATCCTCTTCTGATCCCGAGAAACCATCACATTGCTCTCCTGCTCATCCGACATCATCATGAAGCTGTCAAGCATCAGGGAAGACACTTCACCGAGGGAGCAGTGCGAGCAAGTGGTTTGTGGTTGGTTGGTGCTAAGAGATCTATCAGCAGTTTCATCCACAAATGTGTGACTTGCAGAAAGCTTCGAGGGAAAACAGAGCAGCAAATCATGGCAGACCTGCCCGCCGAACGTCTACAAACTGATCCCCCATTCTCGTATGTTGGCCTAGATGTATTCGGACCGTGGGAAGTCACAACACGCCGCACTAGAGGTGGTCATGCCAATAGCAAACGCTGGGCTGTCCTGTTCTCTTGCATGTCTACAAGAGCAGTTCATATTGAAGTTATCGAGACGCTAAGCTCCTCAAGCTTCATCAATGCTCTTCGTAGATTTTTCTCTATCAGAGGGCCCGCTAAACAGTTACGGTCCGACTGCGGTACCAACTTCGTCGGCGCATCCAAAGAGCTGAAGTTGCA
>NW_028181589.1:0-3000 GCF_963514085.1 Chelon labrosus | reverse complement strand
TCTATAGGACAGAAAAGAAAGTCAACAGTTAATAAAACTGCCACACATTTCACAAGACCAGCAGTTAATATTTACGGGGGTCAACTCACCGCTAAAAGCTGTCTGACCAACATGTCAGACGCCTTTTCAGAGATGTTGCCTACAAACACCGTGGTGGTGGGGCCGCCGCTGTCATCTGAGTCCTTCCCTCTGATGCTTCCCGGGTCCTTCTTCGGAATCATTGGCTTCTGCACGACGGTGACTGTGGTTGGGACCAGAACCTGCAACGTCCAGTTACACTTTAGGAATTCAAACCAAAGGAACAAAAGTGAAAATGCACACATCGCAAGCAGTGGATGATATGTGGAATGATTGAAAAAACAAACACATGAAGCTAAGGCCTTGCTCAGACTCGGTTACTTCAATGTGTCCGGAGTGGTCGGATCACAAGCACTCAGCTGAAAATACGCAGCTTCTACTATTTAAATGCATCTCAAGACCCGGTCAATCCCAGATTTGTTCTCCGTATGAAAATAAACACCAACGTAATTGGAGGTGTAGTAGAATATGGTTTGAAAGTTCGGACCTCTAAGGTGTGTTCGCATCTATACGTTCATCGTACCAGGTCTGAACTGGGCCTTAGTTGTTAATGTTTACAGATTATGTTTTTAACAACAGGTCACATAAAAACAGTTGATGCTTCTTATGGTTCAAACTCACTGTGGGTGTGGGGGTCACTACACCCATGTGAACAGGAATCATGGGAGTGCCTGAAATAGAAAGAAAAGTTATGTGTTAAGCCATTCAACAGCAAACAGTGTTATTACCGTGTGCACGATTAACCCCAAAATAGATTGAAACTTCATTACCTAATGAGTAAATACACCCACTTGCACTTCATTAAATACACTAGTGAGAATTAACGCATTCTAATAGAACAGTCCTGCACTAAATCTCAGCTTCATGAAAGTTATGGTACTCAGCATTTGTTTAAAACAACTGAGAAAGCAGCTGAATACACTACATTTTCATTTTGGAGACTGTAGTTTGTAGAACTATTGAATTGCGTGTGTATTTTGACAACCCCATTTTAGTCAAATAACAGAAACGCTTTTGTGTTTAATTCAATCCGGTTTAACAGCACCAAAAACTACATCCTCCCAAATGATCATCCAGCTGAGTTACCACCTTTTTGAAGCAGTTTCAACACAAACCAAACATTATAAAAGCCATAACAATAAGCTTTAGTGCAGGACTGTTATAATAAAACGCATTCATTCATGTAAATGAGTGTATTTTTAATGTTAAAGGTATTTCTCTGTAATTTCCCCACACTCACTTCCTGGTACAGAACGCTAACTTTTATGGGTTTATAGTCCCCTTTTATACGTCTTTTTAACTTTATGTGTGACAATTTCCAAAATATTAGGATGATAACCGGTGTTTCAGTCTAACATCAAATCAAAATGTGAGCCCAGTTTACGCAGCTTTCTCTGTCAATAACAGCAACAACACCTTACTGTTTAACTTTTAATATCTCAGGGCTGCATGAGATGTTGACATGCAAGGCTTGTGCCAGCTTGGTAAAGAGTGTACCTACACCTTAAAATGACAAAAAAGGGCCCCACAGGCAGATTTACAAATGTGACCATAGAGTATTCAGTACCTGGCGGGACTCCTGGGGCGAAGCCTGCATATTGTGGAGGGGGGATCCGAGGGGGTAACTGCGGGATACCAATCTGCTGGCGGTTGAGGGGAGGAGGGTAAGACATCCTTCAGAGTGCAGCAACCTACAGAAGAGAAAACGTGTTATATGTTAGACCAAAATGGTTCAGGCCGAGATTGAGTGAGAACACACGCAGTACTATTCGCTGCTGGGGTGACAAGTTATGCAGGTGCAATTCCCGCTCGGGGCTAAAAGTCAGAAACGTTAACTAGCTAAATTGGCTAAAGCTAGCTGCTAACGCATACTCTGGCCTTGCTAGCTCAACGTTAGCCGCAGCGGTCATGGACGGGTTTACCCACCTGCAGTCAAGTGTACAATAAAAACAAGTGTCTAATAATATTGTGGGTTATCCGAGTAAAAGCCATTAAATACAGCAGACGGAGAGACGTAATGCTAAAGATTAGTGTTATAATGTAGTCACCGGTGCGCTACGAGAACCCCTATGGATACAAATAACTGAGACCTATTCTTTTCGAAATGAATCATGGGATAGCGGATATGTGCGCAGGTCTTTAGTGCCTGGATTTGGTCTCGCAGGAGCCACGGTCAATGGCAGGCACTCGCTCTAATTTAAAGGAGATGTTTTGCCCTCAGTTTACCTCCTTGGTTGATTTTAAACTACAGATCAGACTGAGAATCCTTCAGCAGGATTCCTAATCTTGACTGTGCTGCTATTACATATTTTATCTATATCTATATATTTGTATATAACTCCTTATATCAGAAATATTTTCTCTACGTATTCACACAATATATCTCATTCCTGTTCCATATTTTATACTCTTACTAGCTGTATAGTATATTTACATCATGATATAGTGTATATGTTTATACATTTTATATTCATATATATTCATATTTGTGTGTGTCTGTGTTGATCCTATTTGCCCTCAACAAAGTTATATTAGTTACCTTTAAGTGGGCAAGATGACCTGAGGAACTTGAACTGTCTAATCAGTTCTTTTACATCGTGAATTATTTTATTTATCATATTCACTCTAAAAGAATACGTTTATATCATTGCGTATTAAATAGTCCAGGTCATTATTAATCAATTAATCATTATTGGAAAACAAGCTGTGTTACACTGGATTTAAAAAAATGAAGATGACCTTAAATACAGAATAATTGGAAAAGTAATGGGCACATAGATTGTTATGAGAATTTTTTATTTATTTATTTTTTGTGTGTAAAACAATAACACATTTGTCACAGAAAAGGTAGATCTAGCATCCATCTCTTTCTGGGTCAACACAAAATAAGACTGGCTAGCTAGACGATATCAGCAGATATCA
>NW_028181590.1:0-26731 GCF_963514085.1 Chelon labrosus | reverse complement strand
GCCGTTTCAGAGCGATAGGATGCTTTTTTGCACATTTCGACTTAAAAAGGCCCTGTCCTCACTGAATATTGAGCTGCAATGTGTGATTTGGATGAGGTTTTATCATTACAAGCTCGCATGGGATGTGTAATGAGGGAAAAAGCATGATTTTTATCCTCCACGAGAGGGGCCCTGACAGCGCCCCATTCATCCGGCTGAACGCGCTCCCTCGCCGGCTTCCACTGCTCGGCGAGCCGCTAGGATTGCTCTGCCCCACCGGTCCCGTTCCGAGCCAGCTACCTGGTTGAAACTGCACAATATGCTCACAAGCACCCTGTTCTTCACATGTAGAGGCAAGAAAGAGGCAGAATCGGTCTAATTCGGCCAGTCTGACAGTAAATGTGGTGGAGAGCTATAATCTATGCCGTTTCAGAGCGATAGGATGCTTTTTTGCACATTTCGACTTAAAAAGGCCCTGTCCTCACTGAATATTGAGCTGCAATGTGTGATTTGGATGAGGTTTTATCATTACAAGCTCGCATGGGATGTGTAATGAGGGAAAAAGCATGATTTTTATCCTCCACGAGAGGGGCCCTGACAGCGCCCCATTCATCCGGCTGAACGCGCTCCCTCGCCGGCTTCCACTGCTCGGGCGAGCCGCTAGGATTGCTCTGCCCCACCGGTCCCGTTCCGAGCAGCTACCTGGTTGAAACTGCACAATATGCTCACAAGCACCCTGTTCTTCACATGTAGAGGCAAGAAAGAGGCAGAATCGGTCTAATTCGGCCAGTCTGACAGTAAATGTGGTGGAGAGCAAAACAGCCGTTTCAGAGCGATAGGATGCTTTTTTGCACATTTCGACTTAAAAAGGCCCTGTCCTCACTGAATATTGAGCTGCAATGTGTGATTTGGATGAGGTTTTATCATTACAAGCTCGCATGGGATGTGTAATGAGGGAAAAAGCATGATTTTTATCCTCCACGAGAGGGGCCCTGACAGCGCCCCATTCATCCGGCTGAACGCGCACCCTCGCCGGCTTCCACTGCTCGGGCGAGCCGCTAGGATTGCTCTGCCCCACCGGTCCCGTTCCGAGGCAGCTACCTGCGTGAAACTGCACAATATGCTCACAAGCACCCTGTTCTTCACATGTAGAGGCAAGAAAGAGGCAGAATCGGTCTAATTCGGCCAGTCTGACAGTAAATGTGGTGGAGAGCAAAACAGCCGTTTCAGAGCGATAGGATGCTTTTTTGCACATTTCGACTTAAAAAGGCCCTGTCCTCACTGAATATTGAGCTGCAATGTGTGATTTGGATGAGGTTTTATCATTACAAGCTCGCATGGGATGTGTAATGAGGGAAAAAGCATGATTTTTATCCTCCACGAGAGGGGCCCTGACAGCGCCCCATTCATCCGGCTGAACGCGCACCCTCGCCGGCTTCCACTGCTCGGGCGAGCCGCTAGGATTGCTCTGCCCCACCGGTCCCGTTCCGAGCAGCTACCTGCTTGAAACTGCACAATATGCTCACAAGCACCCTGTTCTTCACATGTAGAGGCAAGAAAGAGGCAGAATCGGTCTAATTCGGCCAGTCTGACAGTAAATGTGGTGGAGAGCAAAACAGCCGTTTCAGAGCGATAGGATGCTTTTTTGCACATTTCGACTTAAAAAGGCCCTGTCCTCACTGAATATTGAGCTGCAATGTGTGATTTGGATGAGGTTTTATCATTACAAGCTCGCATGGGATGTGTAATGAGGGAAAAAGCATGATTTTTATCCTCCACGAGAGGGGCCCTGACAGCGCCCCATTCATCCGGCTGAACGCGCACCCTCGCCGGCTTCCACTGCTCGGGCGAGCCGCTAGGATTGCTCTGCCCCACCGGTCCCGTTCCGAGGCAGCTACCTGCGTGAAACTGCACAATATGCTCACAAGCACCCTGTTCTTCACATGTAGAGGCAAGAAAGAGGCAGAATCGGTCTAATTCGGCCAGTCTGACAGTAAATGTGGTGGAGAGCAAAACAGCCGTTTCAGAGCGATAGGATGCTTTTTTGCACATTTCGACTTAAAAAGGCCCTGTCCTCACTGAATATTGAGCTGCAATGTGTGATTTGGATGAGGTTTTATCATTACAAGCTCGCATGGGATGTGTAATGAGGGAAAAAGCATGATTTTTATCCTCCACGAGAGGGGCCCTGACAGCGCCCCATTCATCCGGCTGAACGCGCACCCTCGCCGGCTTCCACTGCTCGGGCGAGCCGCTAGGATTGCTCTGCCCCACCGGTCCCGTTCCGAGCCAGCTACCTGCTTGAAACTGCACAATATGCTCACAAGCACCCTGTTCTTCACATGTAGAGGCAAGAAAGAGGCAGAATCGGTCTAATTCGGCCAGTCTGACAGTAAATGTGGTGGAGAGCAAAACAGCCGTTTCAGAGCGATAGGATGCTTTTTTGCACATTTCGACTTAAAAAGGCCCTGTCCTCACTGAATATTGAGCTGCAATGTGTGATTTGGATGAGGTTTTATCATTACAAGCTCGCATGGGATGTGTAATGAGGGAAAAAGCATGATTTTTATCCTCCACGAGAGGGGCCCTGACAGCGCCCCATTCATCCGGCTGAACGCGCACCCTCGCCGGCTTCCACTGCTCGGGCGAGCCGCTAGGATTGCTCTGCCCCACCGGTCCCGTTCCAAGCCAGCTACCTGCGTGAAACTGCACAATATGCTCACAAGCACCCTGTTCTTCACATGTAGAGGCAAGAAAGAGGCAGAATCGGTCTAATTCGGCCAGTCTGACAGTAAATGTGGTGGAGAGCAAAACAGCCGTTTCAGAGCGATAGGATGCTTTTTTGCACATTTCGACTTAAAAAGGCCCTGTCCTCACTGAATATTGAGCTGCAATGTGTGATTTGGATGAGGTTTTATCATTACAAGCTCGCATGGGATGTGTAATGAGGGAAAAAGCATGATTTTTATCCTCCACGAGAGGGGCCCTGACAGCGCCCCATTCATCCGGCTGAACGCGCACCCTCGCCGGCTTCCACTGCTCGGGCGAGCCGCTAGGATTGCTCTGCCCCACCGGTCCCGTTCCAAGCCAGCTACCTGCGTGAAACTGCACAATATGCTCACAAGCACCCTGTTCTTCACATGTAGAGGCAAGAAAGAGGCAGAATCGGTCTAATTCGGCCAGTCTGACAGTAAATGTGGTGGAGAGCAAAACAGCCGTTTCAGAGCGATAGGATGCTTTTTTGCACATTTCGACTTAAAAAGGCCCTGTCCTCACTGAATATTGAGCTGCAATGTGTGATTTGGATGAGGTTTTATCATTACAAGCTCGCATGGGATGTGTAATGAGGGAAAAAGCATGATTTTTATCCTCCACGAGAGGGGCCCTGACAGCGCCCCATTCATCCGGCTGAACGCGCACCCTCGCCGGCTTCCACTGCTCGGGCGAGCCGCTAGGATTGCTCTGCCCCACCGGTCCCGTTCCAAGCCAGCTACCTGCGTGAAACTGCACAATATGCTCACAAGCACCCTGTTCTTCACATGTAGAGGCAAGAAAGAGGCAGAATCGGTCTAATTCGGCCAGTCTGACAGTAAATGTGGTGGAGAGCAAAACAGCCGTTTCAGAGCGATAGGATGCTTTTTTGCACATTTCGACTTAAAAAGGCCCTGTCCTCACTGAATATTGAGCTGCAATGTGTGATTTGGATGAGGTTTTATCATTACAAGCTCGCATGGGATGTGTAATGAGGGAAAAAGCATGATTTTTATCCTCCACGAGAGGGGCCCTGACAGCGCCCCATTCATCCGGCTGAACGCGCTCCCTCGCCGGCTTCCACTGCTCGGGCGAGCCGCTAGGATTGCTCTGCCCCACCGGTCCCGTTCCGAGCCAGCTACCTGGTTGAAACTGCACAATATGCTCACAAGCACCCTGTTCTTCACATGTAGAGGCAAGAAAGAGGCAGAATCGGTCTAATTCGGCCAGTCTGACAGTAAATGTGGTGGAGAGCAAAACAGCCGTTTCAGAGCGATAGGATGCTTTTTTGCACATTTCGACTTAAAAAGGCCCTGTCCTCACTGAATATTGAGCTGCAATGTGTGATTTGGATGAGGTTTTATCATTACAAGCTCGCATGGGATGTGTAATGAGGGAAAAAGCATGATTTTTATCCTCCACGAGAGGGGCCCTGACAGCGCCCCATTCATCCGGCTGAACGCGCACCCTCGCCGGCTTCCACTGCTCGGGCGAGCCGCTAGGATTGCTCTGCCCCACCGGTCCCGTTCCGAGGCAGCTACCTGCGTGAAACTGCACAATATGCTCACAAGCACCCTGTTCTTCACATGTAGAGGCAAGAAAGAGGCAGAATCGGTCTAATTCGGCCAGTCTGACAGTAAATGTGGTGGAGAGCAAAACAGCCGTTTCAGAGCGATAGGATGCTTTTTTGCACATTTCGACTTAAAAAGGCCCTGTCCTCACTGAATATTGAGCTGCAATGTGTGATTTGGATGAGGTTTTATCATTACAAGCTCGCATGGGATGTGTAATGAGGGAAAAAGCATGATTTTTATCCTCCACGAGAGGGGCCCTGACAGCGCCCCATTCATCCGGCTGAACGCGCACCCTCGCCGGCTTCCACTGCTCGGGCGAGCCGCTAGGATTGCTCTGCCCCACCGGTCCCGTTCCGAGCCAGCTACCTGCTTGAAACTGCACAATATGCTCACAAGCACCCTGTTCTTCACATGTAGAGGCAAGAAAGAGGCAGAATCGGTCTAATTCGGCCAGTCTGACAGTAAATGTGGTGGAGAGCAAAACAGCCGTTTCAGAGCGATAGGATGCTTTTTTGCACATTTCGACTTAAAAAGGCCCTGTCCTCACTGAATATTGAGCTGCAATGTGTGATTTGGATGAGGTTTTATCATTACAAGCTCGCATGGGATGTGTAATGAGGGAAAAAGCATGATTTTTATCCTCCACGAGAGGGGCCCTGACAGCGCCCCATTCATCCGGCTGAACGCGCACCCTCGCCGGCTTCCACTGCTCGGGCGAGCCGCTAGGATTGCTCTGCCCCACCGGTCCCGTTCCGAGGCAGCTACCTGCGTGAAACTGCACAATATGCTCACAAGCACCCTGTTCTTCACATGTAGAGGCAAGAAAGAGGCAGAATCGGTCTAATTCGGCCAGTCTGACAGTAAATGTGGTGGAGAGCAAAACAGCCGTTTCAGAGCGATAGGATGCTTTTTTGCACATTTCGACTTAAAAAGGCCCTGTCCTCACTGAATATTGAGCTGCAATGTGTGATTTGGATGAGGTTTTATCATTACAAGCTCGCATGGGATGTGTAATGAGGGAAAAAGCATGATTTTTATCCTCCACGAGAGGGGCCCTGACAGCGCCCCATTCATCCGGCTGAACGCGCACCCTCGCCGGCTTCCACTGCTCGGGCGAGCCGCTAGGATTGCTCTGCCCCACCGGTCCCGTTCCGAGCCAGCTACCTGCTTGAAACTGCACAATATACTCACAAGCACCCTGTTCTTCACATGTAGAGGCAAGAAAGAGGCAGAATCGGTCTAATTCGGCCAGTCTGACAGTAAATGTGGTGGAGAGCAAAACAGCCGTTTCAGAGCGATAGGATGCTTTTTTGCACATTTCGACTTAAAAAGGCCCTGTCCTCACTGAATATTGAGCTGCAATGTGTGATTTGGATGAGGTTTTATCATTACAAGCTCGCATGGGATGTGTAATGAGGGAAAAAGCATGATTTTTATCCTCCACGAGAGGGGCCCTGACAGCGCCCCATTCATCCGGCTGAACGCGCACCCTCGCCGGCTTCCACTGCTCGGGCGAGCCGCTAGGATTGCTCTGCCCCACCGGTCCCGTTCCGAGCCAGCTACCTGCTTGAAACTGCACAATATGCTCACAGGCACCCTGTTCTTCACATGTAGAGGCAAGAAAGAGGCAGAATCGGTCTAATTCGGCCAGTCTGACAGTAAATGTGGTGGAGAGCAAAACAGCCGTTTCAGAGCGATAGGATGCTTTTTTGCACATTTCGACTTAAAAAGGCCCTGTCCTCACTGAATATTGAGCTGCAATGTGTGATTTGGATGAGGTTTTATCATTACAAGCTCGCATGGGATGTGTAATGAGGGAAAAAGCATGATTTTTATCCTCCACGAGAGGGGCCCTGACAGCGCCCCATTCATCCGGCTGAACGCGCACCCTCGCCGGCTTCCACTGCTCGGGCGAGCCGCTAGGATTGCTCTGCCCCACCGGTCCCGTTCCGAGCCAGCTACCTGCTTGAAACTGCACAATATGCTCACAAGCACCCTGTTCTTCACATGTAGAGGCAAGAAAGAGGCAGAATCGGTCTAATTCGGCCAGTCTGACAGTAAATGTGGTGGAGAGCAAAACAGCCGTTTCAGAGCGATAGGATGCTTTTTTGCACATTTCGACTTAAAAAGGCCCTGTCCTCACTGAATATTGAGCTGCAATGTGTGATTTGGATGAGGTTTTATCATTACAAGCTCGCATGGGATGTGTAATGAGGGAAAAAGCATGATTTTTATCCTCCACGAGAGGGGCCCTGACAGCGCCCCATTCATCCGGCTGAACGCGCACCCTCGCCGGCTTCCACTGCTCGGGCGAGCCGCTAGGATTGCTCTGCCCCACCGGTCCCGTTCCGAGGCAGCTACCTGCTTGAAACTGCACAATATGCTCACAAGCACCCTGTTCTTCACATGTAGAGGCAAGAAAGAGGCAGAATCGGTCTAATTCGGCCAGTCTGACAGTAAATGTGGTGGAGAGCAAAACAGCCGTTTCAGAGCGATAGGATGCTTTTTTGCACATTTCGACTTAAAAAGGCCCTGTCCTCACTGAATATTGAGCTGCAATGTGTGATTTGGATGAGGTTTTATCATTACAAGCTCGCATGGGATGTGTAATGAGGGAAAAAGCATGATTTTTATCCTCCACGAGAGGGGCCCTGACAGCGCCCCATTCATCCGGCTGAACGCGCACCCTCGCCGGCTTCCACTGCTCGGGCGAGCCGCTAGGATTGCTCTGCCCCACCGGTCCCGTTCCAAGCCAGCTACCTGCGTGAAACTGCACAATATGCTCACAAGCACCCTGTTCTTCACATGTAAAGGCAAGAAAGAGGCAGAATCGGTCTAATTCGGCCAGTCTGACAGTAAATGTGGTGGAGAGCAAAACAGCCGTTTCAGAGCGATAGGATGCTTTTTTGCACATTTCGACTTAAAAAGGCCCTGTCCTCACTGAATATTGAGCTGCAATGTGTGATTTGGATGAGGTTTTATCATTACAAGCTCGCATGGGATGTGTAATGAGGGAAAAAGCATGATTTTTATCCTCCACGAGAGGGGCCCTGACAGCGCCCCATTCATCCGGCTGAACGCGCACCCTCGCCGGCTTCCACTGCTCGGGCGAGCCGCTAGGATTGCTCTGCCCCACCGGTCCCGTTCCGAGCCAGCTACCTGCTTGAAACTGCACAATATGCTCACAGGCACCCTGTTCTTCACATGTAGAGGCAAGAAAGAGGCAGAATCGGTCTAATTCGGCCAGTCTGACAGTAAATGTGGTGGAGAGCAAAACAGCCGTTTCAGAGCGATAGGATGCTTTTTTGCACATTTCGACTTAAAAAGGCCCTGTCCTCACTGAATATTGAGCTGCAATGTGTGATTTGGATGAGGTTTTATCATTACAAGCTCGCATGGGATGTGTAATGAGGGAAAAAGCATGATTTTTATCCTCCACGAGAGGGGCCCTGACAGCGCCCCATTCATCCGGCTGAACGCGCACCCTCGCCGGCTTCCACTGCTCGGGCGAGCCGCTAGGATTGCTCTGCCCCACCGGTCCCGTTCCGAGGCAGCTACCTGCGTGAAACTGCACAATATGCTCACAAGCACCCTGTTCTTCACATGTAGAGGCAAGAAAGAGGCAGAATCGGTCTAATTCGGCCAGTCTGACAGTAAATGTGGTGGAGAGCAAAACAGCCGTTTCAGAGCGATAGGATGCTTTTTTGCACATTTCGACTTAAAAAGGCCCTGTCCTCACTGAATATTGAGCTGCAATGTGTGATTTGGATGAGGTTTTATCATTACAAGCTCGCATGGGATGTGTAATGAGGGAAAAAGCATGATTTTTATCCTCCACGAGAGGGGCCCTGACAGCGCCCCATTCATCCGGCTGAACGCGCACCCTCGCCGGCTTCCACTGCTCGGGCGAGCCGCTAGGATTGCTCTGCCCCACCGGTCCCGTTCCGAGGCAGCTACCTGCGTGAAACTGCACAATATGCTCACAAGCACCCTGTTCTTCACATGTAGAGGCAAGAAAGAGGCAGAATCGGTCTAATTCGGCCAGTCTGACAGTAAATGTGGTGGAGAGCAAAACAGCCGTTTCAGAGCGATAGGATGCTTTTTTGCACATTTCGACTTAAAAAGGCCCTGTCCTCACTGAATATTGAGCTGCAATGTGTGATTTGGATGAGGTTTTATCATTACAAGCTCGCATGGGATGTGTAATGAGGGAAAAAGCATGATTTTTATCCTCCACGAGAGGGGCCCTGACAGCGCCCCATTCATCCGGCTGAACGCGCACCCTCGCCGGCTTCCACTGCTCGGGCGAGCCGCTAGGATTGCTCTGCCCCACCGGTCCCGTTCCGAGGCAGCTACCTGCGTGAAACTGCACAATATGCTCACAAGCACCCTGTTCTTCACATGTAGAGGCAAGAAAGAGGCAGAATCGGTCTAATTCGGCCAGTCTGACAGTAAATGTGGTGGAGAGCAAAACAGCCGTTTCAGAGCGATAGGATGCTTTTTTGCACATTTCGACTTAAAAAGGCCCTGTCCTCACTGAATATTGAGCTGCAATGTGTGATTTGGATGAGGTTTTATCATTACAAGCTCGCATGGGATGTGTAATGAGGGAAAAAGCATGATTTTTATCCTCCACGAGAGGGGCCCTGACAGCGCCCCATTCATCCGGCTGAACGCGCACCCTCGCCGGCTTCCACTGCTCGGGCGAGCCGCTAGGATTGCTCTGCCCCACCGGTCCCGTTCCGAGCCAGCTACCTGCTTGAAACTGCACAATATGCTCACAAGCACCCTGTTCTTCACATGTAGAGGCAAGAAAGAGGCAGAATCGGTCTAATTCGGCCAGTCTGACAGTAAATGTGGTGGAGAGCAAAACAGCCGTTTCAGAGCGATAGGATGCTTTTTTGCACATTTCGACTTAAAAAGGCCCTGTCCTCACTGAATATTGAGCTGCAATGTGTGATTTGGATGAGGTTTTATCATTACAAGCTCGCATGGGATGTGTAATGAGGGAAAAAGCATGATTTTTATCCTCCACGAGAGGGGCCCTGACAGCGCCCCATTCATCCGGCTGAACGCGCACCCTCGCCGGCTTCCACTGCTCGGGCGAGCCGCTAGGATTGCTCTGCCCCACCGGTCCCGTTCCGAGGCAGCTACCTGCGTGAAACTGCACAATATGCTCACAAGCACCCTGTTCTTCACATGTAGAGGCAAGAAAGAGGCAGAATCGGTCTAATTCGGCCAGTCTGACAGTAAATGTGGTGGAGAGCAAAACAGCCGTTTCAGAGCGATAGGATGCTTTTTTGCACATTTCGACTTAAAAAGGCCCTGTCCTCACTGAATATTGAGCTGCAATGTGTGATTTGGATGAGGTTTTATCATTACAAGCTCGCATGGGATGTGTAATGAGGGAAAAAGCATGATTTTTATCCTCCACGAGAGGGGCCCTGACAGCGCCCCATTCATCCGGCTGAACGCGCACCCTCGCCGGCTTCCACTGCTCGGGCGAGCCGCTAGGATTGCTCTGCCCCACCGGTCCCGTTCCGAGCCAGCTACCTGCTTGAAACTGCACAATATGCTCACAAGCACCCTGTTCTTCACATGTAGAGGCAAGAAAGAGGCAGAATCGGTCTAATTCGGCCAGTCTGACAGTAAATGTGGTGGAGAGCAAAACAGCCGTTTCAGAGCGATAGGATGCTTTTTTGCACATTTCGACTTAAAAAGGCCCTGTCCTCACTGAATATTGAGCTGCAATGTGTGATTTGGATGAGGTTTTATCATTACAAGCTCGCATGGGATGTGTAATGAGGGAAAAAGCATGATTTTTATCCTCCACGAGAGGGGCCCTGACAGCGCCCCATTCATCCGGCTGAACGCGCACCCTCGCCGGCTTCCACTGCTCGGGCGAGCCGCTAGGATTGCTCTGCCCCACCGGTCCCGTTCCGAGGCAGCTACCTGCGTGAAACTGCACAATATGCTCACAAGCACCCTGTTCTTCACATGTAGAGGCAAGAAAGAGGCAGAATCGGTCTAATTCGGCCAGTCTGACAGTAAATGTGGTGGAGAGCAAAACAGCCGTTTCAGAGCGATAGGATGCTTTTTTGCACATTTCGACTTAAAAAGGCCCTGTCCTCACTGAATATTGAGCTGCAATGTGTGATTTGGATGAGGTTTTATCATTACAAGCTCGCATGGGATGTGTAATGAGGGAAAAAGCATGATTTTTATCCTCCACGAGAGGGGCCCTGACAGCGCCCCATTCATCCGGCTGAACGCGCACCCTCGCCGGCTTCCACTGCTCGGGCGAGCCGCTAGGATTGCTCTGCCCCACCGGTCCCGTTCCGAGCCAGCTACCTGCTTGAAACTGCACAATATGCTCACAGGCACCCTGTTCTTCACATGTAGAGGCAAGAAAGAGGCAGAATCGGTCTAATTCGGCCAGTCTGACAGTAAATGTGGTGGAGAGCAAAACAGCCGTTTCAGAGCGATAGGATGCTTTTTTGCACATTTCGACTTAAAAAGGCCCTGTCCTCACTGAATATTGAGCTGCAATGTGTGATTTGGATGAGGTTTTATCATTACAAGCTCGCATGGGATGTGTAATGAGGGAAAAAGCATGATTTTTATCCTCCACGAGAGGGGCCCTGACAGCGCCCCATTCATCCGGCTGAACGCGCACCCTCGCCGGCTTCCACTGCTCGGGCGAGCCGCTAGGATTGCTCTGCCCCACCGGTCCCGTTCCGAGCCAGCTACCTGCTTGAAACTGCACAATATGCTCACAAGCACCCTGTTCTTCACATGTAGAGGCAAGAAAGAGGCAGAATCGGTCTAATTCGGCCAGTCTGACAGTAAATGTGGTGGAGAGCAAAACAGCCGTTTCAGAGCGATAGGATGCTTTTTTGCACATTTCGACTTAAAAAGGCCCTGTCCTCACTGAATATTGAGCTGCAATGTGTGATTTGGATGAGGTTTTATCATTACAAGCTCGCATGGGATGTGTAATGAGGGAAAAAGCATGATTTTTATCCTCCACGAGAGGGGCCCTGACAGCGCCCCATTCATCCGGCTGAACGCGCACCCTCGCCGGCTTCCACTGCTCGGGCGAGCCGCTAGGATTGCTCTGCCCCACCGGTCCCGTTCCGAGGCAGCTACCTGCTTGAAACTGCACAATATGCTCACAAGCACCCTGTTCTTCACATGTAGAGGCAAGAAAGAGGCAGAATCGGTCTAATTCGGCCAGTCTGACAGTAAATGTGGTGGAGAGCAAAACAGCCGTTTCAGAGCGATAGGATGCTTTTTTGCACATTTCGACTTAAAAAGGCCCTGTCCTCACTGAATATTGAGCTGCAATGTGTGATTTGGATGAGGTTTTATCATTACAAGCTCGCATGGGATGTGTAATGAGGGAAAAAGCATGATTTTTATCCTCCACGAGAGGGGCCCTGACAGCGCCCCATTCATCCGGCTGAACGCGCACCCTCGCCGGCTTCCACTGCTCGGGCGAGCCGCTAGGATTGCTCTGCACCACCGGTCCCGTTCCAAGCCAGCTACCTGCGTGAAACTGCACAATATGCTCACAAGCACCCTGTTCTTCACATGTAGAGGCAAGAAAGAGGCAGAATCGGTCTAATTCGGCCAGTCTGACAGTAAATGTGGTGGAGAGCAAAACAGCCGTTTCAGAGCGATAGGATGCTTTTTTGCACATTTCGACTTAAAAAGGCCCTGTCCTCACTGAATATTGAGCTGCAATGTGTGATTTGGATGAGGTTTTATCATTACAAGCTCGCATGGGATGTGTAATGAGGGAAAAAGCATGATTTTTATCCTCCACGAGAGGGGCCCTGACAGCGCCCCATTCATCCGGCTGAACGCGCACCCTCGCCGGCTTCCACTGCTCGGGCGAGCCGCTAGGATTGCTCTGCCCCACCGGTCCCGTTCCGAGGCAGCTACCTGCGTGAAACTGCACAATATGCTCACAAGCACCCTGTTCTTCACATGTAGAGGCAAGAAAGAGGCAGAATCGGTCTAATTCGGCCAGTCTGACAGTAAATGTGGTGGAGAGCAAAACAGCCGTTTCAGAGCGATAGGATGCTTTTTTGCACATTTCGACTTAAAAAGGCCCTGTCCTCACTGAATATTGAGCTGCAATGTGTGATTTGGATGAGGTTTTATCATTACAAGCTCGCATGGGATGTGTAATGAGGGAAAAAGCATGATTTTTATCCTCCACGAGAGGGGCCCTGACAGCGCCCCATTCATCCGGCTGAACGCGCACCCTCGCCGGCTTCCACTGCTCGGGCGAGCCGCTAGGATTGCTCTGCCCCACCGGTCCCGTTCCGAGGCAGCTACCTGCGTGAAACTGCACAATATGCTCACAAGCACCCTGTTCTTCACATGTAGAGGCAAGAAAGAGGCAGAATCGGTCTAATTCGGCCAGTCTGACAGTAAATGTGGTGGAGAGCAAAACAGCCGTTTCAGAGCGATAGGATGCTTTTTTGCACATTTCGACTTAAAAAGGCCCTGTCCTCACTGAATATTGAGCTGCAATGTGTGATTTGGATGAGGTTTTATCATTACAAGCTCGCATGGGATGTGTAATGAGGGAAAAAGCATGATTTTTATCCTCCACGAGAGGGGCCCTGACAGCGCCCCATTCATCCGGCTGAACGCGCACCCTCGCCGGCTTCCACTGCTCGGGCGAGCCGCTAGGATTGCTCTGCCCCACCGGTCCCGTTCCGAGGCAGCTACCTGCGTGAAACTGCACAATATGCTCACAAGCACCCTGTTCTTCACATGTAGAGGCAAGAAAGAGGCAGAATCGGTCTAATTCGGCCAGTCTGACAGTAAATGTGGTGGAGAGCAAAACAGCCGTTTCAGAGCGATAGGATGCTTTTTTGCACATTTCGACTTAAAAAGGCCCTGTCCTCACTGAATATTGAGCTGCAATGTGTGATTTGGATGAGGTTTTATCATTACAAGCTCGCATGGGATGTGTAATGAGGGAAAAAGCATGATTTTTATCCTCCACGAGAGGGGCCCTGACAGCGCCCCATTCATCCGGCTGAACGCGCACCCTCGCCGGCTTCCACTGCTCGGGCGAGCCGCTAGGATTGCTCTGCCCCACCGGTCCCGTTCCGAGGCAGCTACCTGCGTGAAACTGCACAATATGCTCACAAGCACCCTGTTCTTCACATGTAGAGGCAAGAAAGAGGCAGAATCGGTCTAATTCGGCCAGTCTGACAGTAAATGTGGTGGAGAGCAAAACAGCCGTTTCAGAGCGATAGGATGCTTTTTTGCACATTTCGACTTAAAAAGGCCCTGTCCTCACTGAATATTGAGCTGCAATGTGTGATTTGGATGAGGTTTTATCATTACAAGCTCGCATGGGATGTGTAATGAGGGAAAAAGCATGATTTTTATCCTCCACGAGAGGGGCCCTGACAGCGCCCCATTCATCCGGCTGAACGCGCACCCTCGCCGGCTTCCACTGCTCGGGCGAGCCGCTAGGATTGCTCTGCCCCACCGGTCCCGTTCCGAGGCAGCTACCTGCGTGAAACTGCACAATATGCTCACAAGCACCCTGTTCTTCACATGTAGAGGCAAGAAAGAGGCAGAATCGGTCTAATTCGGCCAGTCTGACAGTAAATGTGGTGGAGAGCAAAACAGCCGTTTCAGAGCGATAGGATGCTTTTTTGCACATTTCGACTTAAAAAGGCCCTGTCCTCACTGAATATTGAGCTGCAATGTGTGATTTGGATGAGGTTTTATCATTACAAGCTCGCATGGGATGTGTAATGAGGGAAAAAGCATGATTTTTATCCTCCACGAGAGGGGCCCTGACAGCGCCCCATTCATCCGGCTGAACGCGCACCCTCGCCGGCTTCCACTGCTCGGGCGAGCCGCTAGGATTGCTCTGCCCCACCGGTCCCGTTCCGAGCCAGCTACCTGCTTGAAACTGCACAATATGCTCACAAGCACCCTGTTCTTCACATGTAGAGGCAAGAAAGAGGCAGAATCGGTCTAATTCGGCCAGTCTGACAGTAAATGTGGTGGAGAGCAAAACAGCCGTTTCAGAGCGATAGGATGCTTTTTTGCACATTTCGACTTAAAAAGGCCCTGTCCTCACTGAATATTGAGCTGCAATGTGTGATTTGGATGAGGTTTTATCATTACAAGCTCGCATGGGATGTGTAATGAGGGAAAAAGCATGATTTTTATCCTCCACGAGAGGGGCCCTGACAGCGCCCCATTCATCCGGCTGAACGCGCACCCTCGCCGGCTTCCACTGCTCGGGCGAGCCGCTAGGATTGCTCTGCCCCACCGGTCCCGTTCCGAGGCAGCTACCTGCGTGAAACTGCACAATATGCTCACAAGCACCCTGTTCTTCACATGTAGAGGCAAGAAAGAGGCAGAATCGGTCTAATTCGGCCAGTCTGACAGTAAATGTGGTGGAGAGCAAAACAGCCGTTTCAGAGCGATAGGATGCTTTTTTGCACATTTCGACTTAAAAAGGCCCTGTCCTCACTGAATATTGAGCTGCAATGTGTGATTTGGATGAGGTTTTATCATTACAAGCTCGCATGGGATGTGTAATGAGGGAAAAAGCATGATTTTTATCCTCCACGAGAGGGGCCCTGACAGCGCCCCATTCATCCGGCTGAACGCGCACCCTCGCCGGCTTCCACTGCTCGGGCGAGCCGCTAGGATTGCTCTGCCCCACCGGTCCCGTTCCGAGCCAGCTACCTGCTTGAAACTGCACAATATGCTCACAGGCACCCTGTTCTTCACATGTAGAGGCAAGAAAGAGGCAGAATCGGTCTAATTCGGCCAGTCTGACAGTAAATGTGGTGGAGAGCAAAACAGCCGTTTCAGAGCGATAGGATGCTTTTTTGCACATTTCGACTTAAAAAGGCCCTGTCCTCACTGAATATTGAGCTGCAATGTGTGATTTGGATGAGGTTTTATCATTACAAGCTCGCATGGGATGTGTAATGAGGGAAAAAGCATGATTTTTATCCTCCACGAGAGGGGCCCTGACAGCGCCCCATTCATCCGGCTGAACGCGCACCCTCGCCGGCTTCCACTGCTCGGGCGAGCCGCTAGGATTGCTCTGCCCCACCGGTCCCGTTCCGAGCCAGCTACCTGCTTGAAACTGCACAATATGCTCACAAGCACCCTGTTCTTCACATGTAGAGGCAAGAAAGAGGCAGAATCGGTCTAATTCGGCCAGTCTGACAGTAAATGTGGTGGAGAGCAAAACAGCCGTTTCAGAGCGATAGGATGCTTTTTTGCACATTTCGACTTAAAAAGGCCCTGTCCTCACTGAATATTGAGCTGCAATGTGTGATTTGGATGAGGTTTTATCATTACAAGCTCGCATGGGATGTGTAATGAGGGAAAAAGCATGATTTTTATCCTCCACGAGAGGGGCCCTGACAGCGCCCCATTCATCCGGCTGAACGCGCACCCTCGCCGGCTTCCACTGCTCGGGCGAGCCGCTAGGATTGCTCTGCCCCACCGGTCCCGTTCCGAGCCAGCTACCTGCTTGAAACTGCACAATATGCTCACAAGCACCCTGTTCTTCACATGTTAGAGGCAAGAAAGAGGCAGAATCGGTCTAATTCGGCCAGTCTGACAGTAAATGTGGTGGAGAGCAAAACAGCCGTTTCAGAGCGATAGGATGCTTTTTTGCACATTTCGACTTAAAAAGGCCCTGTCCTCACTGAATATTGAGCTGCAATGTGTGATTTGGATGAGGTTTTATCATTACAAGCTCGCATGGGATGTGTAATGAGGGAAAAAGCATGATTTTTATCCTCCACGAGAGGGGCCCTGACAGCGCCCCATTCATCCGGCTGAACGCGCACCCTCGCCGGCTTCCACTGCTCGGGCGAGCCGCTAGGATTGCTCTGCCCCACCGGTCCCGTTCCAAGCCAGCTACCTGCGTGAAACTGCACAATATGCTCACAAGCACCCTGTTCTTCACATGTAGAGGCAAGAAAGAGGCAGAATCGGTCTAATTCGGCCAGTCTGACAGTAAATGTGGTGGAGAGCAAAACAGCCGTTTCAGAGCGATAGGATGCTTTTTGCACATTTCGACTTAAAAAGGCCTGTCCTCACTGAATATTGAGCTGCAATGTGTGATTTGGATGAGGTTTTATCATTACAAGCTCGCATGGGATGTGTAATGAGGGAAAAAGCATGATTTTTATCCTCCACGAGAGGGGCCCTGACAGCGCCCCATTCATCCGGCTGAACGCGCACCCTCGCCGGCTTCCACTGCTCGGGCGAGCCGCTAGGATTGCTCTGCCCCACCGGTCCCGTTCCGAGCCAGCTACCTGCGTGAAACTGCACAATATGCTCACAAGCACCCTGTTCTTCACATGTAGAGGCAAGAAAGAGGCAGAATCGGTCTAATTCGGCCAGTCTGACAGTAAATGTGGTGGAGAGCAAAACAGCCGTTTCAGAGCGATAGGATGCTTTTTTGCACATTTCGACTTAAAAAGGCCCTGTCCTCACTGAATATTGAGCTGCAATGTGTGATTTGGATGAGGTTTTATCATTACAAGCTCGCATGGATGTGTAATGAGGGAAAAAGCATGATTTTTATCCTCCACGAGAGGGGCCCTGACAGCGCCCCATTCATCCGGCTGAACGCGCACCCTCGCCGGCTTCCACTGCTCGGGCGAGCCGCTAGGATTGCTCTGCCCCACCGGTCCCGTTCCGAGGCAGCTACCTGCGTGAAACTGCACAATATGCTCACAAGCACCCTGTTCTTCACATGTAGAGGCAAGAAAGAGGCAGAATCGGTCTAATTCGGCCAGTCTGACAGTAAATGTGGTGGAGAGCAAAACAGCCGTTTCAGAGCGATAGGATGCTTTTTTGCACATTTCGACTTAAAAAGGCCCTGTCCTCACTGAATATTGAGCTGCAATGTGTGATTTGGATGAGGTTTTATCATTACAAGCTCGCATGGGATGTGTAATGAGGGAAAAAGCATGATTTTATCCTCCACGAGAGGGGCCCTGACAGCGCCCCATTCATCCGGCTGAACGCGCACCCTCGCCGGCTTCCACTGCTCGGGCGAGCCGCTAGGATTGCTCTGCCCACCGGTCCCGTTCCGAGCCAGCTACCTGCTTGAAACTGCACAATATGCTCACAAGCACCCTGTTCTTCACATGTAGAGGCAAGAAAGAGGCAGAATCGGTCTAATTCGGCCAGTCTGACAGTAAATGTGGTGGAGAGCAAAACAGCCGTTTCAGAGCGATAGGATGCTTTTTTGCACATTTCGACTTAAAAAGGCCCTGTCCTCACTGAATATTGAGCTGCAATGTGTGATTTGGATGAGGTTTTATCATTACAAGCTCGCATGGGATGTGTAATGAGGGAAAAAGCATGATTTTTATCCTCCACGAGAGGGGCCCTGACAGCGCCCCATTCATCCGGCTGAACGCGCACCCTCGCCGGCTTCCACTGCTCGGGCGAGCCGCTAGGATTGCTCTGCCCCACCGGTCCCGTTCCGAGCCAGCTACCTGCGTGAAACT
This sequence comes from Chelon labrosus, assembly GCF_963514085.1. NCBI lineage: Eukaryota > Metazoa > Chordata > Actinopteri > Mugiliformes > Mugilidae > Chelon > Chelon labrosus. The sequence continues at coordinate 8,886 of NW_028181590.1, read as the reverse complement.
GCACAATATGCTCACAAGCACCCTGTTCTTCACATGTAGAGGCAAGAAAGAGCAGAATCGGTCTAATTCGGCCAGTCTGACAGTAATGTGGTGGAGAGCAAAACAGCCGTTTCAGAGCGATAGGATGCTTTTTTGCACATTTCGACTTAAAAAGGCCCTGTCCTCACTGAATATTGAGCTGCAATGTGTGATTTGGATGAGGTTTTATCATTACAAGCTCGCATGGGATGTGTAATGAGGGAAAAAGCATGATTTTTATCCTCCACGAGAGGGGCCCTGACAGCGCCCCATTCATCCGGCTGAACGCGCACCCTCGCCGGCTTCCACTGCTCGGGCGAGCCGCTAGGATTGCTCTGCCCACCGGTCCCGTTCCGAGGCAGCTACCTGCGTGAAACTGCACAATATGCTCACAAGCACCTGTTACCCTGTTCTTCACATGTAGAGGCAAGAAAGAGGCAGAATCGGTCTAATTCGGCCAGTCTGACAGTAAATGTGGTGGAGAGCAAAACAGCCGTTTCAGAGCGATAGGATGCTTTTTTGCACATTTCGACTTAAAAAGGCCCTGTCCTCACTGAATATTGAGCTGCAATGTGTGATTTGGATGAGGTTTTATCATTACAAGCTCGCATGGGATGTGTAATGAGGGAAAAAGCATGATTTTTATCCTCCACGAGAGGGGCCCTGACAGCGCCCCATTCATCCGGCTGAACGCGCACCCTCGCCGGCTTCCACTGCTCGGGCGAGCCGCTAGGATTGCTCTGCCCCACCGGTCCCGTTCCGAGCCAGCTACCTGCTTGAAACTGCACAATATGCTCACAGGCACCCTGTTCTTCACATGTAGAGGCAAGAAAGAGGCAGAATCGGTCTAATTCGGCCAGTCTGACAGTAAATGTGGTGGAGAGCAAAACAGCGTTTTCAGAGCGATAGGATGCTTTTTTGCACATTTCGACTTAAAAAGGCCCTGTCCTCACTGAATATTGAGCTGCAATGTGTGATTTGGATGAGGTTTTATCATTACAAGCTCGCATGGGATGTGTAATGAGGGAAAAAGCATGATTTTTATCCTCCACGAGAGGGGCCCTGACAGCGCCCCATTCATCCGGCTGAACGCGCACCCTCGCCGGCTTCCACTGCTCGGGCGAGCCGCTAGGATTGCTCTGCCCCACCGGTCCCGTTCCGAGGCAGCTACCTGCGTGAAACTGCACAATATGCTCACAAGCACCCTGTTCTTCACATGTAGAGGCAAGAAAGAGGCAGAATCGGTCTAATTCGGCCAGTCTGACAGTAAATGTGGTGGAGAGCAAAACAGCCGTTTCAGAGCGATAGGATGCTTTTTTGCACATTTCGACTTAAAAAGGCCCTGTCCTCACTGAATATTGAGCTGCAATGTGTGATTTGGATGAGGTTTTATCATTACAAGCTCGCATGGGATGTGTAATGAGGGAAAAAGCATGATTTTTATCCTCCACGAGAGGGGCCCTGACAGCGCCCCATTCATCCGGCTGAACGCGCACCCTCGCCGGCTTCCACTGCTCGGGCGAGCCGCTAGGATTGCTCTGCCCCACCGGTCCCGTTCCGAGCCAGCTACCTGCTTGAAACTGCACAATATGCTCACAAGCACCCTGTTCTTCACATGTAGAGGCAAGAAAGAGGCAGAATCGGTCTAATTCGGCCAGTCTGACAGTAAATGTGGTGGAGAGCAAAACAGCCGTTTCAGAGCGATAGGATGCTTTTTTGCACATTTCGACTTAAAAAGGCCCTGTCCTCACTGAATATTGAGCTGCAATGTGTGATTTGGATGAGGTTTTATCATTACAAGCTCGCATGGGATGTGTAATGAGGGAAAAAGCATGATTTTTATCCTCCACGAGAGGGGCCCTGACAGCGCCCCATTCATCCGGCTGAACGCGCACCCTCGCCGGCTTCCACTGCTCGGGCGAGCCGCTAGGATTGCTCTGCCCCACCGGTCCCGTTCCGAGCCAGCTACCTGCGTGAAACTGCACAATATGCTCACAAGCACCCTGTTCTTCACATGTAGAGGCAAGAAAGAGGCAGAATCGGTCTAATTCGGCCCAGTCTGACAGTAAATGTGGTGGAGAGCAAAACAGCCGTTTCAGAGCGATAGGATGCTTTTTTGCACATTTCGACTTAAAAAGGCCCTGTCCTCACTGAATATTGAGCTGCAATGTGTGATTTGGATGAGGTTTTATCATTACAAGCTCGCATGGGATGTGTAATGAGGGAAAAAGCATGATTTTTATCCTCCACGAGAGGGGCCCTGACAGCGCCCCATTCATCCGGCTGAACGCGCACCCTCGCCGGCTTCCACTGCTCGGGCGAGCCGCTAGGATTGCTCTGCCCCACCGGTCCCGTTCCGAGGCAGCTACCTGCGTGAAACTGCACAATATGCTCACAAGCACCCTGTTCTTCACATGTAGAGGCAAGAAAGAGGCAGAATCGGTCTAATTCGGCCAGTCTGACAGTAAATGTGGTGGAGAGCAAAACAGCCGTTTCAGAGCGATAGGATGCTTTTTTGCACATTTCGACTTAAAAAGGCCCTGTCCTCACTGAATATTGAGCTGCAATGTGTGATTTGGATGAGGTTTTATCATTACAAGCTCGCATGGGATGTGTAATGAGGGAAAAAGCATGATTTTTATCCTCCACGAGAGGGGCCCTGACAGCGCCCCATTCATCCGGCTGAACGCGCACCCTCGCCGGCTTCCACTGCTCGGGCGAGCCGCTAGGATTGCTCTGCCCCACCGGTCCCGTTCCGAGCCAGCTACCTGCTTGAAACTGCACAATATGCTCACAAGCACCCTGTTCTTCACATGTAGAGGCAAGAAAGAGGCAGAATCGGTCTAATTCGGCCAGTCTGACAGTAAATGTGGTGGAGAGCAAAACAGCCGTTTCAGAGCGATAGGATGCTTTTTTGCACATTTCGACTTAAAAAGGCCCTGTCCTCACTGAATATTGAGCTGCAATGTGTGATTTGGATGAGGTTTTATCATTACAAGCTCGCATGGGATGTGTAATGAGGAAAAAGCATGATTTTTATCCTCCACGAGAGGGGCCCTGACAGCGCCCCATTCATCCGGCTGAACGCGCACCCTCGCCGGCTTCCACTGCTCGGGCGAGCCGCTAGGATTGCTCTGCCCCACCGGTCCCGTTCCGAGCCAGCTACCTGCGTGAAACTGCACAATATGCTCACAAGCACCCTGTTCTTCACATGTAGAGGCAAGAAAGAGGCAGAATCGGTCTAATTCGGCCAGTCTGACAGTAAATGTGGTGGAGAGCAAAACAGCCGTTTCAGAGCGATAGGATGCTTTTTTGCACATTTCGACTTAAAAAGGCCCTGTCCTCACTGAATATTGAGCTGCAATGTGTGATTTGGATGAGGTTTTATCATTACAAGCTCGCATGGGATGTGTAATGAGGGAAAAAGCATGATTTTTATCCTCCACGAGAGGGGCCCTGACAGCGCCCCATTCATCCGGCTGAACGCGCACCCTCGCCGGCTTCCACTGCTCGGGCGAGCCGCTAGGATTGCTCTGCCCCACCGGTCCCGTTCCGAGGCAGCTACCTGCGTGAAACTGCACAATATGCTCACAAGCACCCTGTTCTTCACATGTAGAGGCAAGAAAGAGGCAGAATCGGTCTAATTCGGCCAGTCTGACAGTAAATGTGGTGGAGAGCAAAACAGCCGTTTCAGAGCGATAGGATGCTTTTTTGCACATTTCGACTTAAAAAGGCCCTGTCCTCACTGAATATTGAGCTGCAATGTGTGATTTGGATGAGGTTTTATCATTACAAGCTCGCATGGGATGTGTAATGAGGGAAAAAGCATGATTTTTATCCTCCACGAGAGGGGCCCTGACAGCGCCCCATTCATCCGGCTGAACGCGCACCCTCGCCGGCTTCCACTGCTCGGGCGAGCCGCTAGGATTGCTCTGCCCCACCGGTCCCGTTCCGAGCCAGCTACCTGCTTGAAACTGCACAATATGCTCACAAGCACCCTGTTCTTCACATGTAGAGGCAAGAAAGAGGCAGAATCGGTCTAATTCGGCCAGTCTGACAGTAAATGTGGTGGAGAGCAAAACAGCCGTTTCAGAGCGATAGGATGCTTTTTTGCACATTTCGACTTAAAAAGGCCCTGTCCTCACTGAATATTGAGCTGCAATGTGTGATTTGGATGAGGTTTTATCATTACAAGCTCGCATGGGATGTGTAATGAGGGAAAAAGCATGATTTTTATCCTCCACGAGAGGGGCCCTGACAGCGCCCCATTCATCCGGCTGAACGCGCACCCTCGCCGGCTTCCACTGCTCGGGCGAGCCGCTAGGATTGCTCTGCCCCACCGGTCCCGTTCCGAGCCAGCTACCTGCGTGAAACTGCACAATATGCTCACAAGCACCCTGTTCTTCACATGTAGAGGCAAGAAAGAGGCAGAATCGGTCTAATTCGGCCAGTCTGACAGTAAATGTGGTGGAGAGCAAAACAGCCGTTTCAGAGCGATAGGATGCTTTTTTGCACATTTCGACTTAAAAAGGCCCTGTCCTCACTGAATATTGAGCTGCAATGTGTGATTTGGATGAGGTTTTATCATTACAAGCTCGCATGGGATGTGTAATGAGGGAAAAAGCATGATTTTTATCCTCCACGAGAGGGGCCCTGACAGCGCCCCATTCATCCGGCTGAACGCGCACCCTCGCCGGCTTCCACTGCTCGGGCGAGCCGCTAGGATTGCTCTGCCCCACCGGTCCCGTTCGAGGCAGCTACCTGCGTGAAACTGCACAATATGCTCACAAGCACCCTGTTCTTCACATGTAGAGGCAAGAAAGAGGCAGAATCGGTCTAATTCGGCCAGTCTGACAGTAAATGTGGTGGAGAGCAAAACAGCCGTTTCAGAGCGATAGGATGCTTTTTTGCACATTTCGACTTAAAAAGGCCCTGTCCTCACTGAATATTGAGCTGCAATGTGTGATTTGGATGAGGTTTTATCATTACAAGCTCGCATGGGATGTGTAATGAGGGAAAAAGCATGATTTTTATCCTCCACGAGAGGGGCCCTGACAGCGCCCCATTCATCCGGCTGAACGCGCACCCTCGCCGGCTTCCACTGCTCGGGCGAGCCGCTAGGATTGCTCTGCCCCACCGGTCCCGTTCCGAGCCAGCTACCTGCTTGAAACTGCACAATATGCTCACAAGCACCCTGTTCTTCACATGTAGAGGCAAGAAAGAGGCAGAATCGGTCTAATTCGGCCAGTCTGACAGTAAATGTGGTGAGAGCAAAACAGCCGTTTCAGAGCGATAGGATGCTTTTTTGCACATTTCGACTTAAAAAGGCCCTGTCCTCACTGAATATTGAGCTGCAATGTGTGATTTGGATGAGGTTTTATCATTACAAGCTCGCATGGATGTGTAATGAGGGAAAAAGCATGATTTTTATCCTCCACGAGAGGGGCCCTGACAGCGCCCCATTCATCCGGCTGAACGCGCACCCTCGCCGGCTTCCACTGCTCGGGCGAGCCGCTAGGATTGCTCTGCCCCACCGGTCCCGTTCCGAGCAGCTACCTGCTTGAAACTGCACAATATGCTCACAAGCACCCTGTTCTTCACATGTAGAGGCAAGAAAGAGGCAGAATCGGTCTAATTCGGCCAGTCTGACAGTAAATGTGGTGGAGAGCAAAACAGCCGTTTCAGAGCGATAGGATGCTTTTTTGCACATTTCGACTTAAAAAGGCCCTGTCCTCACTGAATATTGAGCTGCAATGTGTGATTTGGATGAGGTTTTATCATTACAAGCTCGCATGGGATGTGTAATGAGGGAAAAAGCATGATTTTTATCCTCCACGAGAGGGGCCCTGACAGCGCCCCATTCATCCGGCTGAACGCGCACCCTCGCCGGCTTCCACTGCTCGGGCGAGCCGCTAGGATTGCTCTGCCCCACCGGTCCCGTTCCGAGGCCAGCTACCTGCGTGAAACTGCACAATATGCTCACAAGCACCCTGTTCTTCACATGTAGAGGCAAGAAAGAGGCAGAATCGGTCTAATTCGGCCAGTCTGACAGTAAATGTGGTGGAGAGCAAAACAGCCGTTTCAGAGCGATAGGATGCTTTTTTGCACATTTCGACTTAAAAAGGCCTGTCCTCACTGAATATTGAGCTGCAATGTGTGATTTGGATGAGGTTTTATCATTACAAGCTCGCATGGGATGTGTAATGAGGGAAAAAGCATGATTTTTATCCTCCACGAGAGGGGCCCTGACAGCGCCCCATTCATCCGGCTGAACGCGCACCCTCGCCGGCTTCCACTGCTCGGGCGAGCCGCTAGGATTGCTCTGCCCCACCGGTCCCGTTCCGAGCCAGCTACCTGCGTGAAACTGCACAATATGCTCACAAGCACCCTGTTCTTCACATGTAGAGGCAAGAAAGAGGCAGAATCGGTCTAATTCGGCCAGTCTGACAGTAAATGTGGTGGAGAGCAAAACAGCCGTTTCAGAGCGATAGGATGCTTTTTTGCACATTTCGACTTAAAAAGGCCCTGTCCTCACTGAATATTGAGCTGCAATGTGTGATTTGGATTGTAGGGTTTTATCATTACAAGCTCGCATGGGATGTGTAATGAGGGAAAAAGCATGATTTTTATCCTCCACGAGAGGGGCCCTGACAGCGCCCCATTCATCCGGCTGAACGCGCACCCTCGCCGGCTTCCACTGCTCGGGCGAGCCGCTAGGATTGCTCTGCCCCACCGGTCCCGTTCCGAGCCAGCTACCTGCGTGAAACTGCACAATATGCTCACAAGCACCCTGTTCTTCACATGTAGAGGCAAGAAAGAGGCAGAATCGGTCTAATTCGGCCAGTCTGACAGTAAATGTGGTGGAGAGCAAAACAGCCGTTCAGAGCGATAGGATGCTTTTTTGCACATTTCGACTTAAAAAGGCCCTGTCCTCACTGAATATTGAGCTGCAATGTGTGATTTGGATGAGGTTTTATCATTACAAGCTCGCATGGGATGTGTAATGAGGGAAAAAGCATGATTTTTTATCCTCCACGAGAGGGGCCCTGACAGCGCCCCATTCATCCGGCTGAACGCGCACCCTCGCCGGCTTCCACTTCTCGGGCGAGCCGCTAGGATTGCTCTGCCCACCGGTCCCGTTCCGAGGCAGCTACCTGCGTGAAACTGCACAATATGCTCACAAGCACCCTGTTCTTCACATGTAGAGGCAAGAAAGAGGCAGAATCGGTCTAATTCGGCCAGTCTGACAGTAAATGTGGTGGAGAGCAAAACAGCCGTTTCAGAGCGATAGGATGCTTTTTTGCACATTTCGACTTAAAAAGGCCCTGTCCTCACTGAATATTGAGCTGCAATGTGTGATTTGGATGAGTTTTATCATTACAAGCTCGCATGGGATGTGTAATGAGGGAAAAAGCATGATTTTTATCCTCCACGAGAGGGGCCCTGACAGCGCCCCATTCATCCGGCTGAACGCGCACCCTCGCCGGCTTCCACTGCTCGGGCGAGCCGCTAGGATTGCTCTGCCCCACCGGTCCCGTTCCAAGCCAGCTACCTGCTTGAAACTGCACAATATGCTCACAAGCACCCTGTTCTTCACATGTAGAGGCAAGAAAGAGGCAGAATCGGTCTAATTCGGCCAGTCTGACAGTAAATGTGGTGGAGAGCAAAACAGCCGTTTCAGAGCGATAGGATGCTTTTTTGCACATTTCGACTTAAAAAGGCCCTGTCCTCACTGAATATTGAGCTGCAATGTGTGATTTGGATGAGGTTTTATCATTACAAGCTCGCATGGGATGTGTAATGAGGGAAAAAGCATGATTTTTATCCTCCACGAGAGGGGCCCTGACAGCGCCCCATTCATCCGGCTGAACGCGCACCCTCGCCGGCTTCCACTGCTCGGGCGAGCCGCTAGGATTGCTCTGCCCCACCGGTCCCGTTCCAAGCCAGCTACCTGCTTGAAACTGCACAATATGCTCACAAGCACCCTGTTCTTCACATGTAGAGGCAAGAAAGAGGCAGAATCGGTCTAATTCGGCCAGTCTGACAGTAAATGTGGTGGAGAGCAAAACAGCCGTTTCAGAGCGATAGGATGCTTTTTGCACATTTCGACTTAAAAAGGCCCTGTCCTCACTGAATATTGAGCTGCAATGTGTGATTTGGATGAGGTTTTATCATTACAAGCTCGCATGGGATGTGTAATGAGGGAAAAAGCATGATTTTTATCCTCCACGAGAGGGGCCCTGACAGCGCCCCATTCATCCGGCTGAACGCGCACCCTCGCCGGCTTCCACTGCTCGGGCGAGCCGCTAGGATTGCTCTGCCCCACCGGTCCCGTTCCAAGCCAGCTACCTGCGTGAAACTGCACAATATGCTCACAAGCACCCTGTTCTTCACATGTAGAGGCAAGAAAGAGGCAGAATCGGTCTAATTCGGCCAGTCTGACAGTAAATGTGGTGGAGAGCAAAACAGCCGTTTAGAGCGATAGGATGCTTTTTTGCACATTTCGACTTAAAAAGGCCCCTGTCCTCACTGAATATTGAGCTGCAATGTGTGATTGGATGAGGTTTTATCATTACAAGCTCGCATGGGATGTGTAATGAGGGAAAAAGCATTATTTTTTATCCTCCACGAGAGGGGCCCTGACAGCGCCCCATTCATCCGGCTGAACGCGCACCCTCGCCGGCTTCCCACTGCTCGGGCGAGCCGCTAGGATTGCTCTGCCCCACCTGGTCCCGTTCCGAGGCAGCTACCTGCGTGAAACTGCACAATATGCTCACAAGCACCCTGTTCTTCACATGTAGAGGCAAGAAAGAGGCAGAATCGGTCTAATTCGGCCAGTCTGGACAGTAAATGTGGTGGAGAGCAAAA
>NW_028181591.1:0-1000 GCF_963514085.1 Chelon labrosus | reverse complement strand
AGCCAACGTTAGCAATAACTATGCTAGCTAGGCTAGCTAACGAGGAAACTATAAAAAGATCTGTCCATTTGGCAACAATAAATAAATGAATGGATATCAAATAAACGAATTCATGTTTTTCATTTGTGACCATTGTTTATCTCATTTTCACATTTCAAAAGGAAAGGTACAGCTAACTGCTAGCGTTGTTGGTTGTCAGAGTGAGAGTCACAGTCAAGCAAATCAAAACGTTAACAACAGACATAACAGTAATGTTCCTACTGACCCTTCTGTTGTTTTAAAGGTATTCAAGAGTATTTTCTCCTTCGCCTGGCATCCGATGATCAACAAAATGCCAACTACAGGTCACTGATAGAGGGTCAAAATTATCTGAGCTCCGGACGGGTTGGTCAAATAATGCACACTCTACCAGATGATAAACACATAGTTCTAAAAGGACCTGTCCGATTTTCACAGACCATTAACAACACTCATACTGTACAAATAACAATGCAGAGGAAGGATGGGAAAGTTGTAGATGTGCACTGTGATTGCATGGCTAACAGAGGGAAGTGTTGCAGTCATACAGCAGGTCTACTTTACAAGCTGAAAGATGCTGTGTCTCGAGCACAGGTACAGCCTGCACGGACCAACTGTGTGCCTGGAACCAATCAACTTGGAGGAATGTGGTACCAGACACGATTGAGAACGTTCAAGGGCCAGACCATGAGGGTAAAAGTATGAAAGCTATCTCCATGGCATTTGAGACTGATGCAGAGGTCATACAACACTTCTCATCCCCTGAGTTGGCCGGCTTAGCCATGATACAGGAGCATTTTGCATCAGGTGCTGACTGCACACCCACAGAAAAAAGCAACCAATGAGCTATCCAGAGAGCATGAACAGTGTGCTGAACATAAATGTAACCTATGCAATGTAGTGTTTGAAAAATATGTAAAATGTGGGAAAGATCAGAGAGATAAAATTGAAACAAAATCAAAGGGCCAGGATTGTCAATTTT
>NW_028181592.1:0-4000 GCF_963514085.1 Chelon labrosus | reverse complement strand
TGCTCCTACCTACGTGTACAATGGAGATTGGGGGGAAACAGCAGAGAGAGTGAGGGCAATGCCGCAAAAATCATGAGTCAGACTCAAACTCGCAGTCACCTGCTGAGCTACCGCAAGTCTTCAGAGTCAACCATCTTAAGTGGATTATTTCTTTGCAGATTTAACCCCCGCCTCAGCATGAGAACTGGGGATTTCTTGATAAACATTGACCAAGAGATAAGGAGGCAGTGTGTGCAGTTAAGATCCTGTTTACCCTGTAAAGAGTCACAGGGGGCTGGAGTCTTGTCCAGAATACACAGATTCAAATATTCTAAAGAAGTACTGTGTGTATCACATGTTGTACGCAGTAGGGAAATGTGCAAGCATCAAAAAAGAAACAAAAGTGTTATAGCTTTTATTAAATTTATTATTTTTTTTATTTTTTTGGATGCCCCATGTGCCACAGACATCAACAATCAATCTTTTGTACACATTTTTTAAACACACACGCACAGTTCATCGTGGACCTGGATGAACCTTTTTATTTTCTGCAGCGAGGCAGCGTTACGTCCAAGCTTGTTATCAAACAGGTCACGATCCACAAGGGCCAAGCCACATTGGTTCTGGCTGGGTCATGTTCCTGCATTCTTTCATACATGTGATCCAAAGTGATGTGTCCTCCAATCAAGTCGTCCATTGTCCTTGCACTCCTTCATGGAGACTTCTCACAGACTAAGCAGGGGGGCTGAAATACTGACAGAGACAGATCCTCTATTGATAAGGACACCAAAATAGAAGTCTTCATTGTACAACACTGTAGCTTCTTTGTGGGCACTGGCAACCACACATGAGGTACGGGACAGGAATGGAGACAGCCGTTTGACTGAGTTATTGTTGGAAAAATAGATTGTTCGTGGAAGAGGAGACATTGCAGGTTCGTGGAATACTCTCAAGAATGGTAGACATGAGAGGGTTAGGTAAAGTTGGAATATTGTTTACCTCTTCTCATGCAATGAGACAATATAATTCATATAAACAGGAATAAAACGAGGAGTATTTCAACTTCATGGGCGACAGTGTAAATGCTGGAGCTAATACGATACAGACATTTGTAAATCAAAGCTTAATGCCAATGTCAATATTTTTACATAAAGACTGTGTGTAAGTTCACAATAAACCCTTGTAAATGAACTCCTTTGTGATCCTTCAGTTTTTTCTGTGCATGAGGAAAGCAAGAAAAGTGTAAAATGAACTCTGGTCAGTGAGAAAATGCTTTCTCTGAAAACAACACTAACCTTTAACCAAAGACCTTTCAGTGATGTGAGAATTATGTGCAGCCAGGACAACATTCTAGAACAATTTCAGGAAGTATCTCGGGTCATCATGAGAAAGGCATTTATCTAAATGGCGCCCCGACTATATGGTCACGAACTGTTTTGAACTTGATATAATCTGAAGTATCAGCAGCCAGTCACACCTCTCTGGCCTGTAAACGCTCCTGTCACAGCTAAGTGGTGTAAGCAAGCTGAACAGTCTTCAGTGCATGAAGAGGTTGAAATAATTGAATAACTGAGTTACTGATAAAAGGACTGCTTGTTCAGTCGAGGCTAGCATCTGACTTGAGAATGACATGTGGTCTAGAAGTGCTAATGCACATAGTCACAAGGCATCAGGGCGCTTCTCTTCCCTGTCTTTGGCATGATTTGTTGTCACGCTTCGTACGGAATGTCCAGGACGGTGTGAATGCCACTTCAGTTATTTTAGGGAACAACATTTAATATGGTACTAAGTCAAGAGAAATAAACTCTTTGTATTTTGATTTGGAAAAAAATAAATGAATGGAATCCCCTACATTAAACGAAGACTGCTATTGTGAAGAAGAGCACATTCATACAACTTCATGGCAATCACATTTACATCCCGACAATGTATTTTTAATAAAACCTTGAATATGCCTTTTAATTAAAATGAACTGTGGAGGTGATCTTTCATTAAAAAGACAACAAAAGAATCCCTTACTGTTTGGGCTGGCTTTGACATATTGATCTTGTCAGCATTCAACAATCAAACAGCTCTTAACCCAACATATAATAAGAGTGCCGGTCAGAGGCCACAACCCTAAGTACCCAGTCTTGTTTGCACATTACACACATTATTTATAACGGAATACATGGCTTGACGAATGAGCTCCCACGATCTTGTTCTCAATCTCTCTATTGAGCAGGGATGTCCTTCTTGAGGGGGGCTCAGTGCGATGAGAGCAGGCTTTTTAAATTAATCAATGCTTCTCACTTCCCCTCTCTCCTCCTAGGCAGACAGACCACTCCTGGTGGGGGGTCTGCGGCAGTAGGGAGAAAAAAACACAAAACAAAAAAAAAAAAGTCATCTGTTTTCATGGAGGCCCAGCCGCTTTGGCTAGGAGACTGAGGTAGGAAGAGTGAGGGTGATGTTAAGTACAGGGTTACGGGGATAGAGATGAGAGGACGGATGCAGTATGGGAAATGGGAAGGTGTCGGAGGCTGGTGGTCAAAGTGAGCAGGAAATAGGTAGCGGGACCACTGGGCCACATGCTAGGAGTGGGGTCTGGATGATAGCCGAGGATCATGGGATATGCTGGCCTCCATGCGTGTGCAAAGGCTGCTCACAGATGACAGTGCAGCAGCATACCAGGCACTGATCCAGAATCTCATCCCCCTTGGGAAGAGTCTCTCTTCCACTCTATTGGAGTGTCTCTCTTCCCTTCTCTCTCACAAATCACTCAATTCCAATTTCTCTCTCTCACCATTTCACTCCCTCTCGTCTCTCTATTGTCATCCTTGGTCCCATGTTATCCAATAAACTCTCCCTCTCTCTCTTTCTCTTTACCTCTCTCTTTCTTACTCTCTCTCTTTCTCAGTGCCTTTCTTCACTGGTGCTCATAATCAAATTAGATTTGCTCCAAGCAGTGGGAGGAAAGACTAACTCTCTGTGCAGACACCACAGACAACGCCCTTCAACTGACATTTGTTTTCTCAATAACTTGTGGCTTAGGCAGAGAGTGTGGTAGATGTCACACACCCACAGAGGTGGACACGCACACACATACTCACGTGTACACACATAGTGTAAACAGAGTATTAAACAGGTTTAGGACAATGGCAACAAACTCAGTGCGGGTTTCCCCAGACATCTATGAGTTGGATTTCTAAGAGAGACTATTGTTCGCCTTTGGTCTCCTGTTTACAACCACACCTGACCTTGTAGTCATATGTGTGTCACTGTATAGCTGCTAGGAAATGTGCATGCTATTGCGTGTGTAGCCCTATGATTGATGATACGACTGAATGAAATGATTGGTTGATTATCAGATTAGCTACAAGAAGAAAGTAAAAACAAAAACAAGTTCATTGTTTTCATTCAGCCTCCCGCCCGATGACCGCTGGGATTGGCTCCAGCCCCCCTGTGACTCTTCACAGGACAAGCGGTTACAGAAGATGAATGAACTATTGTCATTCAATGCTTAATACATAATGGTTGGAGTTAATGCACATTTATTCTCTGGTTTACATAATTTCAAATGTAATAGCTTTTATTTCTGGACAGTTGGTGAAAAAATAACAAGCAATGTTTCCACAGCACCACTGACTCTGACAATTGTTGATGGCATATTTTCCACTTTTCCCTGACATTCATTGTGTTACTAGATCATAATCAATTAGTTGAAGTATTTATTAGTAAGCTTATCATATTTATGACAAAACTGAGCATTACCTTGAGATTAAGGTATCAACCATAAATCAGATTTTTAATCAGTGCATCATACAAAGGCCTTGATGTTTGTAGTTCCCAGTTTCATTATTATTTCCTGATAAAGATACACTTTACATCCTGTCTAGCACCTGGTTAAGCATGTGTTTTTACTCAGCTGCAGTACAGCGCTGATCTTCATTATCCATGCTACCCACATGCCTAACCCTTTGCCGCCTCAGCCACTGTTTATCCAGCCCACCAAGCACATGAGCAGCCATAATGACACTAATTG